>NC_092644.1:48373280-48673280 GCF_039555335.1 Amphiura filiformis | reverse complement strand
ATTTGATAAATACCTTTGCACTTATTTTTTACCTCGTTTACCTAATTTTTTCGTAAGGAGCATTTATTGGAGACAAATTTATGTACGTTATAAAAGGGTCTTTAGATGTTCTAGTAGCTTTTCTGGTGCAGAAAATGTATTGCAAGTTTATGCAGGTCTTGTAGTCCTTCAGCTATTTCACTGTATCAACATCTATCTGTCACTTCAACATTAATGGTACCCTTCAGCAAATTGAAAATACCTTGGGTGGTGCTCATTGGAGCATGGGCACTTATTGGAACAAATACGGTAATACAATTTGTTATTTATATTTGTTCACTCTTTATAATGTGTTCATGTTTAAAAAGTAGATTTAGTTTTAATTAAAAACATTTCATGACATACCGATTGATCACAACTTATATAACATAAAAGCATTCAGAGAGAAAGTTAAAAGTTCACCCTATGCAGAGTTAAAATTCTGGTGCGAGAAAGTGAAACTTCCCACAAATAAAAGAGGTAAATTTCTAGATTACCATAGTTTGCTACAACAGATGGTATGTTCAAAAGTAATGGTCAATTGGATCATGTTTTCTAACTATCTGACTAAATAATCAATCATAAGGGACGCACCATTAGATATTATCGGGGAGGCTAGGGAGTTTTTTGAAAACAATTATTTTGCCTCACTGACGAGTAAAAAAAATTTGCCTCACTGATGAGTAAAAAAAAAATTTTTTTTTTTTTGCCTTACCCAGCTCTGGATAAGGTATACATTCAAATTGAAAAAAGACAACTTTAAAGGCGGCGAAAAAAAAATTGCCTTCAAAGCAGTGAAAAAAAAAATTTTGACACCAGAAAAAATTCTGCCTGACCCTAACCCTTCCCCCAAATAATATCTAATGGTGCATCACTAAATGTGGTTTGGCCAAAGGAAATAACATGTCAGAATATTATTAATTAATTCCTCTACATTTGCCCAAACCATCACTTTTCCAAGATTCAGATCATCTCAAGGGATACGACCCACTTTGCTGGTGATCTGAACCATACCAGTCATGTGATTGGTCTAAAATTGATATATCTAAACCTACTTGGGAAGTTTGTGATTGGTTAGGAAAGTTTAGTACCAATCCCAGTTAAGAAGCTCCCCATTGGATACGATTAATTATCTAAGGATTCCATTATTGTATGTACATGTGTATATACTTGCCAACCCTAAACCTCAGAAATAGAGACATAACTGAATTTTCTATACATTACTAGAGTCACATTTTTGCAAAAAATTCGTTCTTATATGCTTTTTGTTTTGGCAGGTACGTGTGTATGGAGTCTGGGTATGGAGAGAGTTTCCTATTCTCTTCAGTCTGCAACTTGACTCGGAGATCACCTAACCGAGGTGATTTAATGGTTTCACTTGATAGACCTGTTCTTCAGCTATGTACCGCAGGAAAAAAATCTGCCAAAAATGCATTCATTTTCAAACACCATGCATTTATTTACAGTGAGGTCAAGTGGTCCTTATTGCCCTGATGGTGGGGCATTAGGTACCACCAACTAGTGTCATGTTTGTTGACCATTTTGAGACCTTCAATCGTTCTTAAGAGTTTATTTTAAAAGTCTTATATCAGTATGGTGTTTATTTTGTATGAGGAACAACTGACACATGCAGTCCTGGTCTTTCCAGTCCTCGTCCGAGCCCACAACTTCTCCATATGCAAAATGCCAGAAAAGTTCACAAAACATGCACTGGTATTAATCACAACCAACATGACCAATGTGAATGTCCTCCAGTCCACAATCAGGACATATTTTGTCAAGATCATCTTCATTGTTCACTTTTTGTTTTTATGTCTTCTTTTACTGGCTTGGTTAAGGGTTTTTGTTATTTTTGTTGGTTGGTTTTGACTTCTTGTTCAGCTGTAGCTCTTGATCAGAGCCCTCGCAGTACCTTAGAAGATCCAGTGATCCCCAAGTAAAATAAACCCAAGCAAGTGACTGGTATTTTTAAAGAAAATGTATATAGGCCAATCCCTGCCTGGTTTAGACCATTCTGTAAAAAATTAATACCACTCCCAGCAGTACATCTACATGTACAGAGCTTGCCGAAGGCAAGCTTCACTATAGGCAAGCTACTTAAGTCACCAACAAGTAAGTAGGACCACTATGCAGTAGGACCACTATGCAGTAAAGATCACTGTCTGCCTAAGATATTGGTCTACAAAACCCACCAACCGCAAAAGTCCACTCACCGAGCCGCCAGGCGAGGGTCTCTACTATTAGTGTCAGAGGGCATATGGCCCGGGCATATGGCATGGTTTTTCATTTTTTCTTTCAATTGGATGGAAAATAGGTTGGCTTTGGAGCAAAGCTAGTTCAGCTGCTGCTTCTTCTGGAGTGCAGCAGTATATTGTATACATATGGGGCATTAACCCTAACACCAGTAAAAACCACAAAATACCACAATGACAATTTCTGATCATGCATGCATCCCAGGGTCTGCGATGACGCAATCACCAAAGTGTGATATGCTCACGGAATTGCTGGCAGGGCAGCAATAACCCCCTCCAGCTACCGGTCCGCGATCGTGTGCTTGGCATGCGGGGGGTCAAAGGTTCGAATCCCGGGGGTGCCAAGTCAAAAATTCTTCTTCTTGAAAAATTTGGCTCTTCTTTGACTTCCGATATCAAAAAGCATGGGTCAGTGTTAGGGTTAGGTAAGATGTATTTTTCCAGATTAGAGTGTCTTCTAACCCTTACACCAGTAAAAACCACAAAATACCACGATGAAAATTTCTGATCATGCATGCATCCCAGGGTCTGCGATGACGCAATCACCCTAAGTGTGATATGCTCACAGAATTGCTGGCCGGGCAGCAATAACCTGTCCAGCTACCGGTCTGCGATCGTGTGCTTGGCATGCGGGGGGTCAAAGGTTCTAATCCCGTGGGTGCCAAGTTAAAATTCTTCTTCTTCTTGAAAAATTCGGATCTTATATTCCGATATCAAAAAGCAAGGGTCAGTGTTAGGGTTAGGGACCACTTCTAACTGCATTATATGGCTATGATTTGACCCTAAAATGGCATAGTTGGGTAATTTAACTTGCTACAAACCCATTATGACATAAAATAAGCGCAAACTTTTTTTGGTGTTTTGGGAAAATGATCATCGGCTTTTCATCCCACCTACATACACTTTAAGTATAAATCATCAGATTGATAAAGTTTACTTCGAGTACTGTTAAATATAAAAAATACCAATTTTTAATCATTTGCCATAAAATGTGTATTACATTGCGAATTTAAAAAAAAAAAAAATTACTTGATATCAGAAGGACATTCTTCGTATTCAGAATGCAATTCGATATGTCTGATGTGCTCTAATGTCCCACAATAAATACTGTCCAAACGTTCATACCCCATCCCTTAATAGTGTTAAGATGACAAATTATAGCTGCAACTTCTAACATTACATGGCTCACAATCTTTACATGGCTCACCAAATATTGATTGTTTACAGACAAGATATCTTACACTTCCCACAATGCATTTCTTCCATTTTAATTTTATGTACTGATATTGCTTCCTAGTACAACATGCGTAGATTGAGACAAAAAGTACCTCAATGAATAAAGCACATCCAGATCTTGCAAAATATGTTCATTTCTTGACATTCAACCCATGCTTAGCCAGTCTATTCTCAACAGGAAAACAAAGGGAACCTGTACAAAGTAATAGGAGTGTCATTTGCTGTAATGAGGTGGTGCATCATGTTGCAAAGGATTCTGGGAAGGGTAAGATATCTTCTCTGGATTGCTTACCAGAGAGAGGAAGCTTTCATCCGGTTTACTCTTGGACGACGTCGTCAGCCACAACATCTGACATGTGGATTAAGAAGATGGCTACGATGTAATGTTGTTTAGTTTATTTCTCTGTTTTCACCATTTTACAGTATCCATTTGAATTAGGCACATAAATTTACTATAATAAACATATCCATGATTTTATGACAGTTATGTTGATTCAATCATAAATTAAGTTTATATTATTTCATATACAGGTATCACTTAATAATAATAATGCCAAATCAAAGCAAAATTGTAGCATTATCCTTCAGCATATGAACAGAAAATAGTGTAATTCTAAAAAACATAGCAAGATCAAAATTGGCTTATTCCAGTTGAAATCCATACATCCCTGTGGAAGACATGGCCTTAAATCTTCCAGAGTGTGGACTTCAAATGGGGTTACCTGAATGGGTGACTACATTTGAAATCTACACTCCTTTGTGAGAGATTAAGGTCATGAAAGGGGGTGTATGGATTTCAACTGGGATAACCCAATTATATTACCTGGCTCACAGGCCACACAGAATCTCCTGTCAGGGAGTACAGGATAACCAAAATTTAACGTCGGGAAGCCAAAGACACTACTATGTCAGCTAGGCATGGTAATACCGGACATGTTCAAGATCATGCAATGTTATTATTTTCAACAAAAAAATGCAGATCGAGAAAGAAAAAAAATCCAAAATTCAGTAAAACAAAACATGTATGCTAAAGTAACTTACTGCATCCCCACAGTGTTTGTTATCCAGTGGTAAACTGCTCACTCTTAGCAATGACATTACCGTAAGTATATTTATACAAAATACACACAAAGCATGCATTGTACAATGTACTGGGTCAGCTTCTCTGATGACTACCATATCCTAACTTCACCAGGTATAAGGCGAATACAATGTGTGCAAAAAGCAGGGCAAAAAATATCAAGTTGGGTGAGAGTATTTTTATGTGGTATTCCCCAACAGGCAAATGAGTAAAATTCTGTTTGAATTTGTGTTTGAATTTGTGTTTTAAATTTCTGTGAAGCCTGCTGGCTCAGACAAGGACTATTCTCATCTGATAATTGAGGGGTTGTTTATGAAAAATTTGACTCTGAAGGCTGAAGGAAGATTACAGAGGGCTATTCCAGTTGAAATCCATACACCCCCTATGGAAGACATGACCTTAATCTTCCACACAGGGGGTGTAGATTTCAAATGGAGTTACCCATTCAGGTAACCCCATTTGAAATTCACTCCCTGTATGGAAGATTAAAATCAAGTCTTCCATAGGGGGTGTATGAAAGTCAACTGGAATAGCCTGATACAATTTATCTTGTTTGGACTAAAACTTAGAAAGTATGCAATAAGCCCACCGTTTAATTACAACATTTAATTACATTAATTACAATACAATGACCAAGCACAATAAGACCAAAATAATGAAGATAAATATTTTCAAAATAAAATAAAAATAAAATAAAATGGCTAAAATACAGATTCTGGTTAAACCAGATCTTATCCTAATGAAACTGTCACAAAAAAATAAATTTAAAAAAATGAAAGAAAAATTAATAACTATACCATGAAAATAAAATATCAGTGTTACTGATGGTGGGAGTGTCACAGTTGCATACTTTCTGAAGACAAAAACAAGAAATATTACTGTTTCATTTGACAAAGGACTATTCCAGTCATCATCCATACACCCCCTATGGAAGACATGACCTTAATCTACCACACAGGGAGTGTGAATTTCAAGTGAAGCTACCTGAATGGGTGACTGCATTGAAATGTACACTTCCTGTGTGGGAAATTAAGGTCATCTCTTCCATAGGGGGTGTATGTATTTCAACTGGAATTGTCCAGTTAACTGTATACAGGTTATATCAAGACATTATTTGGAAATAGGATTTGGATTAAATATTTATGTACAAAATATATACTTTCTTGAAACAGTGGCATTTACAAGACATAAAATGAAACATAAAATGAAAATTAACACAAAATATACAGTGCATTAAAAAAAGAAAGAGTCCCTAAGTATTCCTGAGAATCAATGGAATAATCAGTGAATAAAGCTGAATTTATAATCGATCACTATTGCAATAAAGTGAATTGCACGCATGCTCAGCATACATAAGCGGGATATTTTTTCCCAATGACCATGTGTGCGATTCACTTTTCTACAAAAGCGATCAAGTATAAATTCAACCCAAGTGGGTGGACTCTTCATGAATACACAAAACAAAATCAATAATTATTATGAAGCTCTGATGTAAAACATGATATACGTTGGATTGTTTCTAGTTTTCTATATTGATATTTGAATCAAAATTTAATGTGTTTTGTTTAAACATCAGTCCAAAAAAGTGATATACTGTATTCACAATGAATTATATCACAAATTGTAATGACATTTAACATAGTAATTCTACAATTCTTTGATCTTGTTTCTTTATTTCATTTCCACAAATCATATAGTTTTCCAGATCAGTGAATATCATGTTTTGCACCAGAACCCATTAATATACCTGCATCAAACTTTTTAAGTTCCCCGTAACATTTGTTTAAATTTTTACCATTCTGAATGGGTTTCTTTTCCAACTTTCCAAATAAAAGATTCTCTTGAAAATAGAAATGTACCATTTTCAAATAGTTATCCTACTTAACCAATTGTAAATTTTGAAGTGAAATTCATCGGGAATACATTTTTTTTTATCAAGTTAATTTAACAAATGCTGGGGTGGAAATCACAAAAAATCTGATGCTTGTACATAATTGTCCAATTACAATAATTACCAGGTCTATAGTCTTTCCAAATTATACAGCCTAATTGGACTATTCCAGTTTACATCCATACAAACCCTATGGAAGACATGACCTTAATCTCCTACACATGGGGTGTGACACGCTGCATGTGGGGGTGAAATTAAGGTCATTTCTTCCATAGAGGGTGTATCAGAATAGGCCATAACCACAAGATACATATGATATTGAATCAATACCATTCAGTTTTTGCAAGACATTATTACCTTTACATTTGTGTTTTCAATATTATCCTTGTAATACAATCTGTACTATCAGCATGCAACCATGTGCATTACAAAGTGTTAGATAATTGGGCTTAAATATACCTTTGAAATCCAAATATATGTATGCACCATATTATTGTCAGAGCAATCCTGCATACAGCCATACAGGAAATAATGCACACTGACCATTTCTCCCCTTTTCAGCCAGTATTTGGTATGCCCTTCCTGAACATATTGTTATTTAACCAACTTGAATAAGTTCATCAAAACTGTTAGGTATCAAACTATTGGTACAGTTTGTTTACTCATGTTTTAGATGCTTCGCTTTTGATTGGAAGACTTCATCAGTAATGTGCCAATCTATATCATGTATAGAGGCCCTGCATGAAATTATCGATTGGCTCCAAACAAAGGATTTGAGCCAGTGTCCTTCACCGTAGTTATGGCAGAGTGCAGTCCATTCAATCAAATGTTGTTATCAACCTATTTGATCGCAGTGCAGGGTTATGTGTGAGACGAACTGTCACGGTAGATTGCATTCATGCTTTTGTTGAATGCATTTGAGTAGTAAGCCATATTTACGGGATGATACGTCATATGCAAGGCCTCTATACAATCAGCTACTGCAATCCCCAGAACACTTTGGGGATGAGAGTAGTAATGTTGCTAGATTGGCGCATTACTGATGACATCTTCCGATCGGAAGATGAAACGTTTACAACACGAATAAATTACTGGACTTGTAAACAAAATTGACCAATAATTTGTATCTAACCCGCATACACAGAGCCTCAAGCCGGATGTAAACCGTTATCTTGGGTACAACCCATCACCACTATCTAGTAACAGATAACTGCTGTTAATATCTTGATTCATTAGTGATTAGCCTAGATACACACAAAAATGCTTCCACATAGAAATGTAATGATGGGATCCTCAGCATATTTTGAAAATGGTTCCATTGCTTGAAAATTAAACCTTCATGGGCACATGTCAATATTAATATATGTCCCTCAACAACTATCCTGGTACATCAATCCAGCCTTTCTATAAATCAACAGTTTACAGCCAAACCACTCTGCCTGAAAATGCTTCTTGAATGAGATGCATCCCAAATAATTATTAAGTCCAGATGAACAGAATTAATATTTTTCAGTTGTCAAAATGTTTATGGTAATTTCTGTCCTAAATTTGAAGTTATTGAACACAAATTAACTGTATACAGATGCTGTAACAATTATATCTGAAGAAATCTGACCTGTTTTGGTCAAATTTTTACTAGCTGTGAGTGATTTGGGTCTGCCCACCAATGATCTGAATTGTACATTTCAGTGTAAATATAACAATCCATTTCACTGGATAGTGACCAGTATCCTTTCATCTCATTAGTCAATAGACAGTATTAACACATACTCTTATTAATGGATTATTATTCCACATTATTTTTGTGGAATCTCCTTTAGACCCATTCCAAACACCATATTTTAAATAGATCAATCTTCTTTTTATATACATTTTGTTTGGAAAATTCAGTAAAGTCGTAAGTGTAAATGTATTAAAATTAATTTGCGACATTTCTTGGATTTTGCCAATGATAAACCTGGTCTTTGTCATTATATTGACATTGCACATTAATTAAGGGAACAAACCAAAAGTTTGATGGTGTCCTATAAACAAAAGTCCTATCGTTAGGGGGGGTCAAAAAGTCTGATGATGTTTATAAAAAAAAGTTAAATATCGGTCAAAGTTGATCTAACAAGTTGGAATTTTCAACATTTCATTCTCATATTTTAGGAAGGGTCAGCCTCCTACTACGAAAGCTCTTTGTTTATATGATGTCATAAAACTTTTGATTTCTTCCCCAAGCAATTTGAGCATAAATTGACATTATGCTGTCTGCAGCAGCAGTATAGATAATAAATCCAAAAAACAATTTATTAAAAAAACAAACAAAAAATTGGAAATATCGCTGGAATTCCATCCAAAAATCAGATCTGACTAATATAGAGTGTGATGTATTGCTAGACTACCTATCTAAAGGGACAATAATGACTGTTCATTGTGATCAAAATGATCACAACACAATATGACATAGGTCATACAGATTGCACAGTGTGCATTGCACACCCTATCAAGTGAGTTCAGAACCAAACAATCCTGGTAAAAAAAGTCTTGGGAAACTTTTGAGATTTTCTGCTGCTGTTTGAAAACCATCTTGTACAAATTACAAAAATAGTCAGTAAAGAGAGAGAAAATTGAAGTAACTCATATAATTTCCAAGATTGTACACACCAATATACCAAGCAGTAGCTCATGGTGGAGTAGCTCTGAAGTTACTTCGGGGCTACTCCAGCTTGGAGTACCCTCGCAGTAACTCTGCTATGGTCCACCCAATAACTGGCCATAAGAATATGGTTGTGTAGTTCTGAATCACCTGATGGGATGTACTATGTTTTAATATGCCATGTAGTATACTTTGGGTACACTTCAAGATAACAACATTTTTATTCTTGCCATCCTTGGAAGATTAGTCAGATGTTGGCAAGATATAGGTCAACTCCATAAATTAGGTCCTCAAAACCAATACTAACATGTAGATCTAATTTGGTTAGGTCTTACTTTGAATCCAAGACATTTATACTCTCTTTCATACCTAAACCATGATAGCAACATATAAGGGTGGAAATTGCATTGTTTTGTTCATTCAAATACAATTACTATACTGTTTTTAATTGTAGTTACACTGGGTTGTTCCAGTTAAAATCCTTACACCCTATGGTGCTCTTTCACATAGGAAGTGTGAATTTCAAATGAGGTTACCTGAATGGGTGACTTCATTTGGAATCTATATGCCATCTGTGGGAGACTAAGGTCATGTCTTCTATAAGGGGTGTAAGGATTTCAACTGGAATAACACATTCACATTATTCTTTCACAAAACAACGAAGAAGTCAAAGAATAGATATCAGCATAAAATTCTCAATGCATTGTGGGACTGTTTCGGTAAATTTTGGTACAGCTGAACTCTGACCTTTCAAGAAAAATTTTTATGCTTACAAAATAATAATTCAATTGTTTTACTGAAATTAAAACAAGAAAAGAAATATTGTGATTCAGGTTTTAAGTATTTTTGTAATTTTTTAACTTGAGGAAAACATTTCAAGCAATATATTGTAAGCTCAAGAAAGTAATTCCTGATAGATCAGATTCAGTTGTACCAAACCACAATGAATGAATTAGGAATTTATAACCGATATTGCTTATTGAAACCACTAGTTGGTGGCATAATAATGACACGGCATGAAAGAGGATATTACTGCGCAACCCCCACCATATTTGGAATTAAAATGTTTCTATTATGCTATTTACTGTCAAATTATGCTTTGACTTATACAAAGTTCTGGAACTTTTGACACACATGTATCATTATACTAGCACCTATCACAGTTTATAATCTAACTATACATCCGTAATGAGCAGACTGTTACTGGAAAGCCAATTAATTTCTGAAATTTTTGTTACAAAAATCTAATTTTTGACCAAAATGAACATGAGGCAGTATTGCACTGAGCCCTCATCATGTCCTCAGTGCTGCACAGTGCACTGAGCCCTCAACATGTCTGTGTGAAATCAGTCCCTTGTTACATGAATTTATTTAAAATGGTGCTGCTGTCAAATGATTTTCATACAAGAAAAAACAGTACCATTTAGTAACAGGTGTGTGCACAAGACTAACATGTAAATATAAAAACAAACTAGCTGTCTATTAATATCAAGTCATAGGCACTTATATTGGGCTATTACATATGAAATCCATACACACCCTATGGAAGACACAATCTCAATCTCCCACACAGGGAGTGTAGGTTTCAAATGGAGTCACCCATTCAGGTAGCCCCACTTGAAATTCACAGCCCTTGTGTGGAAAGTTCATGTCTTTCACAGTGGGTGTATGTATTTCAACTGTAATAGCCCATTGACAGGATTAGAATTTTGGTGAGAATTCACAAATTTATCTCCCACAGATTATCAATACCAAATTTATATAGTGCTTGGTGTGAATGTCACCTCAAAAGCCCACTGTATGTTGAACACAAGGCTTTTTTTAAAGATTAGATTTGCTTGATTCCAAGTGGATTTTTCTAGAAGATATACACAGTAGATAATTTGCAAGAATCAAATTATATCTGTGAAATGTCTTTGCATGTACCATGCAACAAAATTCTAACCCCGACTGATTATTCTTCTTATATTCAAGATAACTACTGCCTATCTAGAAGATTTCACAGTATTCTTGTACCAAATCTTCTGGTCATGTGACATTTTAGAGTTATAAAGTGAGCAGTATAAAATCCTATACAATCAGACAGCTTATATCTGCAAATTATCGTCACAATTTCACCATATGGCTCAAAATGAGATTACTATTCAATTAACTAGGACAAAAATTTAATTGTTTATTTGCAAATATGGTCACCATTTTTATTTTCAAAATATGCTCCATAATGTTGGGCACCAGTTGTGGTTTTTAAAAAAGTTGTAAATTAATATGGAAAACATGATATATCCAAAGATGCAAAATCACTTTTGTCCATAAGACAATTAAATATTGTATTAAGTTAATTGAATACATAACAGAATGTTAAAAGATGAAGTCAGATTGCAAATATACTAGAAAAAAGAGCAATTTCAAATCTGCTGATTGGTGATGTACCACCTTTAGTCCATGAAATTTGTTTCAATTCCAAACAATCAATCTACATTAAGGCTCTCACCAATTCCCGGGTACCCGAGTTCCCGCCCGTTCTTGGCCTACCCGGGTCCGAATTCACGGGTCAAAGTACCCGAAAATTTTTTTAAATTTTTTTTTTTAATTTTTTTTTAAAATTTTTTTTTTTTAATAAGTTTTTTCAAAGTTTTCGCGACTTTAGAGAACCACTTGACCTATTCTGATGTGCTAGGATCACTTACAGGTAATTTGAAAAAAAAATTACGAAAAAATTACAGATTGTTAACCTTGCTATACAAACCACAAACTAATATTTACCTCTTCATATATTACATATTATAAATGCATGGAAAACCAATGCATTTATAATATGTGACTCCTCGCCACAACTGAGCCCGGATGTCGCCAATCATCATTTTTGAGATATTCAACCAAAATATTCTGCTTGAAATTAGCTTTAAAATGATTATATCATGTCTATAGTACTTGACATTTAAGTAGTGAAAAATCAATAAAACAGTCAATAAATCCTTTCTTTCCTATTGTTTATTGTTAAGTTCGATGGAGCATATTTCAATAGTGGCACTGGCGACACCCGGGCTCAGTTGTGGCGAGGAGTCACATATGTGATAGATGAAGAGGTAAACATAAGTTTGTGGTTAACATATTAAGAATAACAAACTGTAATTTTTTCGTAATTTTTTTCAATTTTTTTTTCAAATTAACTGTAAATGATCCTAATGATCTAAGCATTTCAGAATAGGTCCAGTGGTTCTCCAAAGTCGCCGAAAACTTTGAAAAAAAAAATAAAACATTTTTTTTTCAGATTTTCGGTACCGGATTCCCGCCAAAATTCAATCGGGTACCCGGTACATAACTACCCGTTAGTTGAGAGCCCTAATCTACATTGAGGATTTTCCTAAACACTAACAGCTACAACTTGAATAATTGGTGCCGTTATTGAAGTTAAGAATAAGACCATCACTTTCAAGTTTTTGTTCATATACATTACATTCTGCATGCTTTGTGAGCTCTAAATAAATCAAAGTGCAACTTTCAAAATGGCACCTTTTCTTCCAAAATGAGCCACTGTGACCGAATGCAACCAGATGTGTTAAACAAATCAGGGTACCAACATTAGATTTACAAATTATTCGGGAGGGGGGGGCTTAGAGCTTGTGAAATTGTGAATCCTTTATATAGGTTGTATTAAACCATGTGAAGAAATTGTGACAATAATTTGCAGCATATTCACTGGCGAAGTGATGTAATAATCGAATTAACTAACACAGCAATAGGTAAAACAATTTTTGAATATATCGCGCTGCACTACAAGCAGGTAGCACTCATCACCTGTCCATGTCTGCAATCATAGATTGAATACAATACCGTTCTTTTCAAAGATACTAATCTTACCGGTGCGAGTGATCAACATGATATGGTTCAATGCAGAGGTACCGTGTGAACATAGTAGGGAAGTGCGATATATTCTAATATTGTTTTACTCTACTGCTATGGTAGTTAATCCAATTATTACATCACTTCGCCAGCGAAATGTGATACACTATGTGTCAATATTCATCATCAATTTTCCTCTTTGTTTTCATTCTTGGATGGCACTGGCTCTCTTTGAGCCGCCTGATTCTTTGCAGCCTGCTGCATCAGCAGCTGATGACGTTCAAACTGCCGCTGTAACAGCTCCTGCTGTCGCTGAAACTGCTGCTGCTGTCCATCTTCCTGCTGCTGCTTTATAAGATCAATCACATCATCTTCTGCTAATTTTACATTGTCATTTCCTATATGCCCGCCAGCAGGCTTTTTGCCATTCTGTTCTTGGGTTGCACTCCCTTGAGTGTTCAAATTACCACTACTACCCCCCTGATTTACGGTGCTGTCTGGAAGAGTCTGGACAGCATCTCGACTTGGTAGACTTCCACCCGATGATAAATCGTTACTAGTCCTAGCGGAAGTAGAGGAACTTTGTAATGGAGTCCTATGCTCCTCTAACTCCTCTACAGGTGGTGTGGAGTCTACAGGTAACTCACCAACACCTTCTTTGATTGCATTAATAGCATCTTTGAAATTATCAATATTGGTTTCATCCTTGTTATTAGGATTGATTTGATCAAAAGCTAATCTTAAGCTCTCTAGATTCATGAACTCTTTTTGAATTTGTTGAAGTATTTGATCTAACTGCTGCTGCTTAGCTGGGTCGTTCTCAGTAAGAATATCACTCCCAGAAAGAGGAGTACTAGATGAATCCAAGTCGCCATGTTTCAAATCTGATTTGATTTTTGCATCTTGGTATTCTTTGCCATTGGGCGTCTGCAAGTATTGCTGCATCATATTATCATATTGCATCTGTAAGCCTTGTATGTCAATAGATGAGATGAATACTTTGCCGTCATGCTGCGTGTTTGCGTTTGGCTCCTCTGGATTATTACTGATGTATAGTTTGCCATCTTTGATGATCAGTTTGTTTACAAAATCCTGGATGTTGATGTCCGATTGGAAGAGCTGCTGATTATTTTGATTATTTTGGAGAGTGTGCAGAAGTTGCTGAGTTTGATCTTGGCCAGATGGCGATGCTCCTGTTGATTTACAGAGAGAGAAATATTGATATAGTTAAATTCAACAAGCAACACAAGGGCTATTCCAAATGAATTCCATACACCCCTACGGAAGACATGACCTTAATCTCCCACACAAGGAGTGTGCATTTCAAATGGGGCTACCTGAATGGGTGACTCCATCTGAAATCTGCACCCCCTGTATGGGATATGAAGGTCATGTCTTCCATAGAGGGTGTATGGATTGTAACTGAAATAGCCCATTTGATAAGACCATTGGGCTATTCCATTTCAATCCACACACACCCTGTGGAAGATTTCACTGCCATCTCGAATCCAGTTGCATGTTACGTTCTATCCAGCTGGGAATTCTTTGCAAGTTTTCTGTCAAATCTTCCAGTTGAATTTTGTACAATTTGGCCCAAATTTAGACCACTTATTTTTGTTATACCAAACTCTTTCACAACTTTTCCACTTTTTATGGATGAGAATGGTTGAATCTGGAATAATCAAAACTGTTGCATTTGGTTAGAGTTTCAAAGTCTTCCTCGGTGTGGGGTGTGGTTTTAAATGAAATAGCCCATTGAAACACTAATATTTAAGATTTTCTCTACAATCTATTGTGAAGTAGCAACACACCCCCTTAACTAGCCTGAAGCAGAGATAACACATCAAGGTGTAGGTGCAAGAAAGTATGTCTAATTTGCCAATTCGCAAGCGCACTAGTGCTGCATCTTTGTTGCAATTGGTTGCCTGTCCTGCAGAGAATCAATTTCGGGATATTGATGCATATGTACAATTGCCTTCATGGTTCATCTCCAAAATATTTGATAAATATCAACTGGGTGATAGTTTTTCCAAAAGGAGGCATTAATCAAAGGCCTTTTTTATAATGATAATTCACATTAAAGGAATTTCTACAAATACTGTAAATACGGTTGATAAAAATGGACTGACACCGTGAGCATCAATCCAGGGGGGACATGCCCCCCCCCCCACTTTTGGCAAAATGACCCATTTTTGTTCTTTTCAGCCAGTTTTTAACAATTTTGGCTGGGTGCCCCCCCCCCCCCACCCACTTTTAAAAAAATGTTTTAAAATATGGGTACTGTATGGTATTTTCAGCATTTATGGAACAGTTTTGCTGAAGAAAATCGTAGGGGCATTTATAAGGGGGGGGGGCTTTAATATGAAAGAATACAGTATTTTTTTTTATCCCCTAACACTAATCCCAAAGAATAAGGATCAAATCATTTTGGCAAGTAATTGAATTTCAAAGACGAAGAAATCTTGCTTCATGTACTAAGGACACAAAAACCACTGCTTACAAAGCCCTCGTCAGGCCTACCTTGGAGTACTGTTCAGGGGTATGGGACCCCCACACTAAAGAACAGATACTTCAGGTGGGCAAGATTCAGCGTAGAGCTGCAAGATTAGTTTGTAATAACTATGACTGGAAGGCCAGTGTGTCACAAATGATGACAGATTTGAAATGGGAGATGCTCTCAACAAGGAGAAAGATTGCCAGAATTTCCATCCTCCAAAAAGCCATAGGGGGGCACCTGGCACTGCCAGTCCAGACATACCTGCAACCGACTCAAAGACGCACTCGTCGATCCAGACAAGACACCTTCATCCAGCCACAAGCTCGCACAGAGAATTTCAAGTTTTCCTACGTTCCAAGAACAATCAAAGATTGGAACGATCTGCCACCGGACTTAACATCAATTACTGAACCAGAACAATTCAAGCAAGCACTACACACCCATTTCCAGACTAAGGATTTGGGAATCAAGGACTAAATAAATCTTCGCATGCACACTCATCCCTGCTCGTCAGCTTCCCTAAGGAGGATTGGGCAGTATTCGACAAGAAGAAGAAGAAGAGAAGAAAAAAGAAGGTTCGTCTCCCGTCAACCATGTGTGTTCACGCAATCATAGACATATACTGTTTGTTTCTCAGTTTTGGGTTTTTTTTAAAAACTTTATTTGAAGAAAGCTTCCAGCAAAATGAGTTAACATAAATAAAATTCTGTATCGGAAAGTATGCATTGAATATATAAATAGAATTTCATTCACGGTTGAAATACTCCATTTAAAGACCACTGAGGGGAAAACATGCATATTGCACTGCAATTCCAACCTCTCATGAGACCAGAGACAAATCTAGTATTTTTTGTTTTGCTTAATGGCTGATTTACCTGTTTGTTGTGTGTCACCATTGGTAGTAACAACTCCTGGTGCTCCCCCTGGGGTTCCTCCTGTATTGGCTCCTAAATTCTGCTTCAAACCCACAAGTTCATCTGTTAAGATGGGATCAAATAAATTGGGTTTCAATATTGATTGGCTACGAAGAGGGCTATATCATGTATTGAGCTAATCAGAGATATGGTAAGAATAGTCAGTAGAACTGACGAGGATTTAGCTTAAATTTGCTGAGAGATATAAAAGCTCAATTTTGATTGGTTACTCAGATGATCATATCATGTAATTAACCAATCAGGTCCACTGTATGTAAGGCAGTAGTGCCTATGGGGTTAAATTTTTGATTTTGAATTTTCTTATACAGACCTGTCCATAAGGCCAAAAAAATAAATTGTTTAGTTGTCCTCAAGCACCCTGCGGAAGACAGGGTCGGCCGGTCAGAATTTTTAAGGATTGTTTTTTTTTATTTCTCAACATATAACTGCAGATGAAGTTCAATCGGATTGCCCCAAAAGCCATAGGTCTGACTGAAGGGATGCTGTCATGTATAACAACTATCATAAATTTTGGTGTATATTTTACTAAAAGCAGAATTTAAGTGAGAAAAATTTGTAAGATTTTACACTGCAAAATATCTCAAGCAGGAACCTTATACATGTGGTAATATAATGGTAAGTAAAAGTAACATAAAATATACAAAATATGTTTTGGGTTGGCTCAAGAATTACGGTTGGTCAGTCGTGGACAACCGAACAATTTATTTTTTTGGGCCTAAAAGGACACATTTGCCTGTTTCTGTTTTCATGGTAGCGTGAAAATCACAGAAGCAAATTCATTCATTTATTCATTTATTTAATTAACATTATATGTGCCCTGAAAATTTTTGTTTTCAACTTATAAATGTGGCAATATATTGGCAAGTAAATTTTTGCCACTTTTTGCCAGTACTTGTTTGACTTATATTTGGCGAAAAAAAAATGAGACTCATAACATTGTGTATAGATATAAAATGGAGTAGCACTTACGCTAGTTGCATGTTGTGAAATGCGAGACTGGCATGCCCTTATTTGGGACTTTATTAATGCACGCTCGAATAATTTTCTCCAATTATAAGCCAAACAAACTTAAGTTTTCTCACCTTCAGTCCTAGCCTTATCTAATAGCATGACTTTGATGACACCTGGTCTCCCAGCCACTGCATCATGAAGGATCCTGCCTTCTTTATGGAATAAGAATACTGCTGGGATATTCACATTGTTTGTACCATCTCCAGACATCGCAAACACCTGTGATGTATCACTGCTAGAGCCCTCTGTGTTATCTACAACTATGCCTCCCACTGCTCCTGCGGCTTCTATCTTACGAGCCTGGAATAAGAACAAACAATAACAGATATAATAAACATATCTGATGTATCACTGCTAGAGCCCTCTGTGTTATCTACAACTATGCCTCCCACAATAAATTTACAACACATTGATACATTCTTAGATAGCGAGAACCAATCAGGGTAAACATTAGAAAAATGCGAACCATGCATTGATTGTGTATAATGCACGGCCATGCACTCCAGGTACTACGCGCAGTGATTTCGGACACATTCATTTTTCTTGCGGGTTGTGCATTAATATTTGTTTATATTTCCCAACATTTTTAGTGGCAATTTTGTTATAAAAATAGCAAAAATCACAGGATTTTTTTCTTGTGTATGAAATAGGTTAATAAATGTGGGGCTCATGCATTAGACACACTAACATCTCAGTATGTATGCATTATTTTAGTCCTTACATTAATTGTAAGTCCTAAACCCATCATAACTCATCCATAGGATTTATGTTACAGCTATGATGGGTTTGGGGCTTATGATGCATTAAAGGACTTGCAATGTGTTGTAAATATGAGTGAAATGCACCCCAAGCCAACACTATGGACATGCAATTGCTCCTCAGATGCCTTCCTTTTGCAATATTATGACAAAGTATCTTGTATGCAAACACTTACCTTGTCAATAAACATACACTCTCCCCTAACCATGAGTGCAATCTTGCCTTTGATTTGGTCTGCATTGCTTAGATCGTGACAGGCATGGTATGGCTCAGCTATCACTACCTCACCTGCTACCTACAACATATTAAAACAGGTGTAATTAGTGTATGTAAAGTGTATGGGTGCCACAAGTATAATATGATCCAATCTGTAAACTCGTGATTACAATATTTACTTGATTATTGACATAGAGAAATAACCAACTCTTTCCCTTATCTCCTCAGTCACTTTCAAACTCAAGAACTCCTCAGTCCATCAACTCACTTAAAGGAGGATTTTGTGATCCTAACATCCTCTTTTTGTGACATTTTTTCAGTAGATATCCATGAAAAAAGCGTATTTCCAAAATTCCAGTTGATTCCGATTTTGCGTTTGTGAGTTATGCATGATTATGTGTATTACACTGTTCCATAGACAATGTGTTGTAATTTCGTTCTGGTGCACCAGAACGAAATTCAAATTTCACGATATCTTTGCAAGACGAATTAATCTGCAAGAAATATTTGGTACATAAACATTATGTAGCCAGAGGTTTTCAGTGGCACAAAAATCTCAACTTTTTTTGAGAAAAGTGGGGGATGAGGCTGTGGATCACGAAATGCCCTTTTAATCAACAATCTACTTCTTTCCTCCCTCATTCATTCTCTCATTAGTTCATTTACTCAGTAGTGTAGCGAGTCATCCTGGGGGGGGCACCGACCATGATGGGGGGTGCACAAGCCATTTTCCTATGGGATTTTCTTAATTTTCATATTGATTGGGGGGAACATGCCCCCTGTGCCCCTATGACGTTACACCACTGTGTACTCACCTTCCAACTCATCCACCCACAAACTCTACCTACTGAGTCACTCACCATCACTCACTCATCATACTCACTCATCATACTCACCATCCTTACTCACTGAATAAATTGTTTCAAACCATACTGGCTTTTTCATTTGACTTTGTGCTCACACGATTATCTCAATATCATCAAATAAAATAACTACTCCAAATTTATAAAAATCTGTCACTCTATTTTGAACCATTTTGCCGAGTTTTTCAATGAGGTTTGAATTTTCACACTTTCATAGTCAATTTCAGAATTGGCAATTTAAAAGCTCACAGAAATTTTGTTGTCCTTCAGGCTGAATGGGCTATTCCAGTTGAAATTCATACACCCTATGGAAGACATGATCTTAATCTCCCACATAGGGAGTGTAGAATTCAAATGGAATCACCCATGTATGTAACCCCATTTCAAATTCACACTCCCTGTGTGGAAGATTAAGATCGCATCTTCCATAGGGGTGTATGGGTTTCAACTGGAATATCCTAATATGTAGCTGTTTAAAACTACAAATAAAAAACCCACAAACTGTTTGAGACAAAATAATGAAAAACATTGGTCTCGCAAAGCAGAGGTCGCGGGTCAAGTCCTGCTTTAGCCAAATTTTCTTTGCTCCCCATTTTCAAAATGTGACATGACCTGGTCCATGGAGGCTAAAGGAGGCATTTTAGACATTATTGAGTTGCTATAAATATTACCTTATACATACAATAGGCTATCATATACTGAAAACACCAAAAGTGTAGCATACTTGGCTCTAAAGTTATGAAGTTTTGTAATGTCTATTTTTCTTATGTATTTTATTGTGGTTTTTTGCCTGTATCTCAATTTCAAATTTGCCGCTTTTGGTCTTCATGGAATAGATCCTGTCACCCAAATATCCTGCTACACAGTATTAAAACCTGATTTCTAAAGAAGTATTGCAATGAATAGATTCACTTCAGTTTCTTACCCCTACGTTATCTGTGAGATCCATTCCAAACTGAGCTGGTCCAGCAGCTAATACCATGTTACCAAGGTAAGGTGGTGATATAAATTGCACTACTCGAGGTTGGTACTCAACTGTAACATAAATGTAAAATAAATAACAAACAATAAGAAAATATGCAAATAATAACAAAGGGATTTAGTATAGAGCCTTTCTAACTGAACAACTGGTAGTTTAATTTGGTTTATAGATTTTCATTTGAATGAATACAGCACATGTCCCTTAGCTCTCGCCACAGAGTTGTATGACCATATTTGGAATCAGCATGAAAAAATGCATTAAAATGAGTACAAACAAGCC
The DNA here is from genome assembly GCF_039555335.1 of Amphiura filiformis. Taxonomy (NCBI): domain Eukaryota; kingdom Metazoa; phylum Echinodermata; class Ophiuroidea; order Amphilepidida; family Amphiuridae; genus Amphiura; species Amphiura filiformis. The sequence continues at coordinate 48,652,776 of NC_092644.1, read as the reverse complement.
TAGTATTGGTTCGGTGGTTCTTAAGACTGCTCTTGAAATTTTGAAAAAATATCTCAAACTTTTCTATGTCAAAGCCTATAGCTAGCACGCAGAGCCTTATAATACCATGCATCGTATACTGCTCTATTCATTCCAATGAAATTCTTATTGGAAGCAGACTGTGGCACTCAGTAATATATCCACAGATTAAGCAGATCAATCCAAAATATGAAATCTTTCACCACTTTTGGTAGTTCTATTTATGACATGCTAAAGAAAGCCAAAACTGATAACATAATAATAACAATTGTCTGACTAAACCTCAAAAGAGCTTAAAAGAGCATAATGCTGGTTTCATACTTTATGCTGCTTGCCGCTGAGCGGTGTGATACTTCATCATACCGACTGTACTTTTCTGCAAACAGTCAAGTGCAACTGCACGCTGCAGCAGCGGCATGACTCTGAATGCCAATGTTGCTGCTCAGCACCGCTCTATGCTCATTGGCCAAAATTGTGTCTTGTTCTCATATGTCAGTTTTGGGCAAAGCGGTGTAATGATCGATATATCAGCTTGCCACTGGTCATACCTACCGTTTCTGCCCAGTGAAGCAAAAAAAAAAAAGAGCAGCAAGCGGCAGAAAAGTATGAAACCAGCATAAGTTGAGGAATAATGGGGAAGATATCATACCAAAAGGATAAGAAAGTGCATCATTTAAACTCGGACACTACTTACCAATTTTGAACTTTGTAATAAAATTTGACAAGAAATAAAGATGTGCTGTGCATAAGCCAGGCTGGGACCACAGAGTTTGCATGAATGATTGTATGCCCAACTGCAATCACAAGCATCTTGCAGTTGTTGATATAAAGGAAGTGTATTGCTACAAAAAATGTCCCATTTCAAACAGCCAATCAGAGGTCCACTTTTAAATTAAATCATTTAATGTGCAACATCAGCTAAAGAATGGGAACAAATGCTGACAGAAAAGTTTCAGTGCACCAGTGGAACCTGCAATGTGCTGACAAGTTGAACCTTCACCTTATATCGATATACCATATCATATATTTTCATTCATTCATTTCTGGAACAGACTTGGCTACCTTGGCATTGAATCACATGGTTTGTTTATAAGAAATATGCTGCAAAAAAGTGTGCATGTTGAACTTCCACCTCAAATTAATAATGAAATATTGTCATTCAATTCCAGAACAGACCTGGGTAACTTTGAATAGGCAAACCCGAGTCATGCAGTTTATGTGTAAGAAATATGTTGCAATGATGTACTTGCATGATAAGCTTCCACCTTATATTGATATACCATTGTATTTTCATTCAATTCCAGAACAGATATCGCTAAATAGGGACAGTGACACATGAATCATGGGATTTGTATGAGAAATATGTTGCAATGTGTTTGCATGCTGAACTTCCACCGCATATCAACATTTTCATATTTATAGTAGCTATATTTCATTAAATGTGCATTAATACTGTACTTGATTTATATATCAGTCCATCACTACTTGTGCCTGCTGAGAAGAATGAAATACACAGTGTTAAGGGATCTAGAATGAGCGTTTATGGGCGTTTCGACAGTATTTTTGTGGGACATGAGAGCACCTCAGGCGTGTCGATTGCATTCTGAATACTGAAGCATGTCTTTCTGATATCAAATAATTTTCATTTTTGAAATTCACGATATAATACAAATTTTATGACAAATTATTAAAATTTGATATTTTTCAAATTTTTGATATATAACAGTCCTCGAAATTAATTTTATAAATCTAATGATACATTTTAAAGTGTATGTACGTGGGATGAAAAACCGACGATCAATTGAAAATTTTGACCTTTTATATTGAAGATGTGGATTTTTTCCCAAAAGACCCTTTTTTGTGTGTTTTGGGAAAAAATCCATATCTTCAATACTGAAAGGTCCAAATTTTCAATTGATCATCGGCTTTTCATCCCACCTACATACACTTTAAGTATAAATCATGAGATTTATAAAGTTTACTTCAAGTACTGTTAAATATCAAAAATATCAATTTTAATGATTTGCCATAAAATGTGTATTACATTGCGAATTTCAAAAAATCAAAATTATTTGATATCAGAAGGACATTCTTCATATTCAGAATGCAATTCGATATGTCTGATGTGCTCTAATGTCCCACAATAAATACTGTCCAAACGTTCATACCCCTTCCCTTAACTCAGAACTTGGGGTCTGTTTGGCAAATTGAATGATGCCATCAGTCTGTCCCAGTACCCATAACGGTAACACACCATTTGTTACGGTCAGCCATAACACATTGGAGAATTCAAAATGAGGCTGAGGGTCAAATCTGGAAATGTTATGGTTAACGGTAACAATCATTTGTTATGGATATCCATAACTCAATAAAAGTGTTACTGCCAACCGTAACATTTTTCATAAGAATGGTAAAAACACCCCACAGTCTAAAATGTACCCATTCTTAAATAAACGCCCCCACAAAATCTATATGAATAAATACTTCAACTAATACCCTAATAACTTACTTATGTCAATTCAATTAAGATATTTTGATTCCTTCATTACTAAATCAGTCCTCAAAGCTGAAGGACAATACATGTGAATCAACCCATTTTACTCCCCTATCCAGCTAAATAAAGATGCCTTGTACATAACCGCCAGTTATATCACTAGTAGTATATCTCTTCACCAGAATCCAACTTATCACTCTAAAGGTGCATAAATAGGGAATTATTTATCAGAATGGGTAAAAAAAGTAGAGATTGGCAATATGTTACGGTCAGCCATAACAGAGATGTGATTTGTTATGGCTGACGGTAACAAACTGGTGTGTTACCGTTACGAGTACTGGGACAGACTGGTCATGAAAGCTGTGAAACATCGAGACTTCATTCATTAAATTTGCTAAACCAAGCTGCATAGCATTGCATTATCCTATAGTTTGTTTGACTATAACTGGTGGAAATTACTTGTTTTAGTGCTACTGCACGCATCAAGAAAGTCCCCACTTATGCTTGTGTAAATTTACATAAGGAAACGCTAGTCACGTATTACCCAATGTGCAAATAGAGTGAGTGCTTTGTCCAAATGCTACATGCCATTCTACGAGGGTCATTCAAAAAGTTCTACCTGTTGGGTCATAACTTTTGTTTTGTTAAAGGTAGCTACTTGAAAATTTGCATACATATTGATCGTAATGTCACCTACAGGTGGTATAAAAATCATGTCAAGACCATTTTTAGATTTTTGTTGGTGACCTGAAAACCACAGTAAGATATTGTTCACCGGAAACGGTCAAAATATGTACAATATTTACAAAGGCATCTCAAGTACAGTGTGTTGAAGATCCCATAATTATTCGATTTGGTCATGTTATACAGTAAAAACTGTTTAAAACACAAGAATAATCATACATTTATATGTACTGGTTAAAAGGTTGCCACAAACTGAAAATGATGGATATTAATATGCACAAAACTAATAGAACAAATAGCCAGTGTAATAAACTTAGTATAAATGACCACAAACACAGTTTATGAAGATATTGACTTAATAAAACATGGTGTAAAATGGTGGCATTATGTCGCTTTCTTTGGAATAAAATACCACAATAGATCACAATTGAACAGGAATTAAATTTATTTTTTTGACTGAAAAATGTGTTATAGTAGCTTTAACTTTTGTATCTTATCTAAAAGCGCAGCTAGAAAAGTCACGCTGTAGGGATGGACACTATGCTGATTATCATTACCTGAGATGTTACAAGATATCCCTCCAAAATTGGAATTCTGGGTAATTTCTGTCCATCAAAAGTTTACTTTTTCAGTCACAGATGATGTTTTGGACTGTAAGGTGTATATTCATTCAAAATTTATATTGTTACTAATATGATTTTTTTGTATAAAGAGGGAAGTTCGTACATTGGCTGCATGCATGTTTTCAAGTGCAATATCCAAAGATGCATCACCGTTTCCGGTGTACCATATCTTACTGTGATTCTCAGGTCACTTACAAAAATCTGAAAATGGTCTTGACATGATATTTTCACCACCTGTAGGTGACATTACGAACTATATGTACGCAAATTTTCAAGTAGCTACCTTTAACAAAACAAAAGTTACCTCCCAACAGGTAGAACTTTTTGAATGACCCTCGTATACCAATACATAGTGTTATGGGTCTCATTGTTTTTGCCAATTATAAGCCAAACAATAGCACGACCTAGTTCTTTTTACGCAATAAACAGGAATTATGCGTCAATCAGTACAATAGAGTGTTATTCTTCTCTGCCAAATACAGACAGTAAAATTATGTTCACCCCTGCATATCCTAAACAAAGGCAAATATGTCAAAACCAACAGCCAATACCGGTATCCTTAAGCTCTGATTTAAGACCTCATTCGTTGAAATTGGTTGAGAATTAAAGAAATAGTGACCTAAAACCCAAGGAAGGAACAAATTAAAAGTTGTATTTTAATGTTCTAATCGATGGAAAGCACAGCGCTAGTTCTCTTGTTTGAGAATGCTTTGTGTACAAATCAATAGAGCATCTAATGGAGCAAACTGCAACCCTTGAATTTGCATCTTCATTGGGATTTTGGATCACAGTGTCTCCATTTCTTGACCGATTTTAACGAATACGGTCTTAATTCCGAGCTAACAGATGCTGCTTTTGGTTGCTGGTTCTAATTATGACCCATCAGTCTTTGTTTAAGATATACAGGGGTGAAAATAACTGGTAACTTAATTCTGTTGTGGTCTGTCTTGTAATACACAGCCGTTTTCGCCAAACGTTTGTCAAACAATTGCCGAGCACAAACGCTTGTCAAACATTTTCAATGAACGCCCGTAAACGCTTGGCAAACGCTTTTGATCGCTAAATGTTTGTCAAACGTTTGGCGAAAGCGGCTATGTACATGCAGAAAGTGAGTCGACTTATAGTGAGGGAGAGAGAGCTCTGGAAAGGCTGTCTGCTGGAATTAATTCCTCAATCGACAATTTTTGTACTGGTAGACGTGGCTTCAATTTTTCTATCACATATCCAAAATCGACCAAAATCCACCCTGGGCAAAAAAAAATCTACAGGCATTTGAAAATCACTATTTTACAGTAAAATACACAAATCACGAACGTTTCCGACTATTAAGCCGCATTTACGCAGCATGGTTAACGCGTCCCACGCTTACTGTTTTGTATTTGCGTTCACGCAACAAGTGAGCGTATTGCGTTGCATACTGCGTAAACCAGAGCGTCACATCATACACCACACGAAGTCGGTGTCTAATTGATCGCCACCTTGTGCATCTAATTTGTCGCTCGGATCCAAGACAAACAATGTCTATAGCTCGGATGACATAGTGGCATATCACAAAAATGGCCATTTTGAGATTATCATGTTTGAAGTTTTTGCAAATTTTACCTGTTTGTCATACCTGAATTAAAATGTCCCTATTTTGTTGAATGGATATGAAAAAAAAAAATATTTAAGTAATACATTTTATGTATAAAATACATTGATGTCATTTACCAATTAATTGTAATTAGGCCTAGTCATTAAAGCTAAGCCTATACGTCATTATAGTATAGGCCTACTAAACGTCTAATCAATTTAAACCTTATATAGGTCTATAAACCCATAGGGCTTAACACTTACATCCTAAATAAATACAAACTTATCAGAACGGTCGACAAGAATGTATATTGTTTTCTGTAGAAAAAGTATGGGACTTTGTTATGAAAAAGATATTATAGGCCTAGGCCTACATGGTATAGGCCAGACTTGATCGGTAGGCCTAATAAGACATAATAAGAAGCATACAACGGAAATTAATAGTTATCTAGACCTAAGTATATCTCCGTGGATTGGCTTTCTCTATCTCATATTCCCTCTTTTTTGCATTCTTTCCGTGCACCTTTATTCCGTTTTTAACCAGTTGGTTCGATAACCATTTAGTTTAATACCGGTACATAATAAGTCTAAAACCATTATTAGATTGGTCTAATAACCCATTTGGTCTACAAACCATTTGGTCTACAAACCTATGATTTTGTCCGACAAGCATTTAGTCTGCTAACAGTTTGGTCTATGCCTAGGCCTACTAACTGGTTGGCTATATGCAATTATTTTGCTAATGCAGTAGATTTATCGTGTTTTTATTTTCCTAATGTATTTTAAACTGACGTCCTAATAGTATGACTATAGGCCTACGTCATTGTATATCTGCTGGCACATGCTTTAATATAGCCTACACATGTGATATCGCGTGTGTTTGATATTTTCTATTAGGCCTATACCATTATCCATGATTATACTATAGGCCTAAATGTTGATCTGTTGATTAAAATAATTGTTTGCAATATCATCCGATATCAGTTTAATAGGTCCTTATTAATGTTATTTTGTTTTCGGGAAGAAATGTATGCAAGAGTTATTAAACGTGAACGCAGGGGCCCGGACGTCGCTAGATCAATATGATTGGGGGGGGTGATTGAAATGTTATCGCTCCATGAAATTGAGTCACTGACATTCGATGGCGGATTATCATTAAATCTTGCTCAAATATTATTTTATTTCTAAGCGAAAGTTGACGGAACTTAGTTTAACCCATAGCTTTAAAAGATGTATTTGTACAAAGACAGATTTGTAGTAGGATTGAAGTAAAAAACGTTTAGATTGTTATGATTGACAAATCCAGATTCTATTCTAGACTTTCACCATCTTGGCACTTCCTGCTTCACGAGGGAAAAGGTGGTCAATCAGGATACAGGCTACCTACTACACGCTACCCTGGACCACGTATGTATATATAGGTATAGGCCTAGGCCTACGATCCACTTAAAACTTTTTAAGTGGATCGTAGGCCTATACCTATACCTATACCTTTAAATAAAAGAATCCAACATCATGGAAGGTTTTGTGCTCACATAGGCCTAGCCTAATTAGAGAGGCCCTACCCTCCCAGAACAACAACAAAACTAAGCCCTTGTCTTTTTTTCCAGACATATAAATTATTGTAGGCCTATACGCTAAAACAGCCCTAAGTTTATTTTTATTTCCACCAATTTTGAGATCATTTTTGTAAGAAATACAAAATCAGCTCTTCCACTTTTTTTGTCGATGCCGACCAGCTGCAGTGACGCGTAGGCTGGTAACCGATTTTCATAACAAAAGCCCCGTTTTTACCCATATTTTCACTGTTTTTGCAGCCAATTCTTGCCCGTTTCCAACCAAATTTTCGCATAACCGTCTAGGTATGTTCTTCGATCTCCCGTATGAATTTGGCGACATTTGGATCGAAACTGACTAAGCCTTTATACATGATACATAGATACATAGATAGATACATAGATAGATACACATACAACATTCCTCTATTTATAGTAAGATTACACTAATAGGGGGGCCTACTAAATACCAAACCTTCGAAATACCCTGTAAGCTATTAATGCTGAAGATCCCAATTTATAATCCGCATTTCATTGGCAAAACAAACGTAAACAGTCCACCGTCAATGAAAGGCAAAATATATGCAATCAATGCTACGTGCCGTGTGTCAGCGGAAGGATAATTATAATAAAATGCGAGTCAGCGCGGAACACGGTGTATGCGCAATATACGCAATTTGACGCTCATGTATCAGCGCGTAATGCCGTCGCGATAGCCGATGCGACCACGCTTCGCAAAAGTATTTTTTATTTACCTCTTCGTATTTAATCTTGCTCAAAGTTAGAATAAGTGCAATTTTCAAAGGCTTGTAATTTTTTTTGCCCAAAGTAGATTTTAGTCGATTTTTGTTATACAATACTACAATATATCCTACATCCACCGGTACAAAAATCGTCGACTGAGGAATTAATTCTACCTAAACTGCTTTCACTCCCTGACTATTATATCAGAGCATGGATTGGTGTAGCAGATCCTACTTCTATACTAGCATCTCAAACATGCTTATCTCATCTGTCAGGACACAGTTACTTAACCATGATGTTTATACATTCATAATAATGACCTTTGAATGTTTTGGGTACTAAAACTCATACTCCACGACCTATGCTCAAATTTTCAACTATGATTATTACATGGTGTGAATAAACTGTGCCCAAGGGGATGAGACAACGTTGGCCAAAAGTGAAACCATTCCATTGCAGGTTCTCACCTTCTATGCAAGATTCTTTTGTCCTTTTACCATTCAATTGTGGGTTCAAGTCACCCTGACGTTTCCTTTTGTAATCATTTATCCGTTTTTGCCTTTGACCCCACTTCTTCAATTTATATTGGGGTGCTGTTGGGGTCAATCAGAATCAAATGTTATGTACCTCAATGCTCTGTGTGCTAGCCATAGGCTTCAGCATGTCCAAGTTGTGAGATAATTTCTCAAAATATAGCCATAAAAATGTACAATTCTGACATTTTTAAGAAAAAATTTAAAACTTGTCGTTTGCAGACGACACACTCGTGGAGAGAGTTAATAGTGAAATGATTCTGAAATGCTTCTTTATTTTAGTTCTACACATAACGGGCAAATATTGCTAGCTATTTTTATTACTGAGCATGAAAAGTAGGCTGATTTTTTGCAGTTTTTACCCCATTTTGCAAAATTTTGTGTGAAAAAAGATTAGTGATTGACCCATAAAGGCAATTAAGTTCCATGTCCAATGTATAGCAGTGGAATTGACATGAGCTTGTAAAGAAAGTGTATATGATGTTTGATTTTAAAAAAGACTACAAGTTTCTGCAGAAGACAGTGTACGTTTGTAAAACTGTGTAGGGGTGTGTAAGTTTGTTTTAAAAGCCTGCGTACAGTTCAAAACATCACTGAAGGAATCAACAACAAGAAATGGAGACGGACAGGGCACATGTCACAATTAAATGATAATAGATGGACAAAGCTTTGCATAGAAAGAAGGCCAAGGACAAGTTAACGAAGTAGGGGTAGGTAAGAAATATGATGGTGATATGAAAATTTTAGGTTTGCAAGCTTGACATGGATGAGAGTAGCACAGGACAGGACCAAATGGCACCAGCGTAGGGAAGCCTTTGCCCTGCCGAGATAGAGACAAATCAATATATATTTCATACCTTCAGCACTTTGTGTCTTGGATAACTCAATCATTTCCTGCATAAATAGCATCCCTTGCTCAGCGTCATCAGGACTAGCTGCCTGCGATGTCAATATGTATAGAAATATAAAATGAATACAATGAATTGAATACAATTGAATACTATTAGTTACCCCCATTTGTTCACAAAATATGGGAAAATATCTTTGCCTTCTTCGGTCTGAACATGAATTCTATCTTCCGACTTGTTTGTTAACTTTGCTGAATTAATTTAGTTTAATAATCTTAGTAGGCCAGTTTCTTCCTTGCGTTTTAACAGTGCAGCCATGCCACGTGTAAAGTATGCGAGCAAGTCATTTCATCATTCAAAACGTGATGAAAATAATAATTTTCTTCTTTTTATAGTGCTCCTTAACCCTAACGCTCCTGAATACTAAAAAATACTACTTGATATATGCGCTGTTCGTGCATGCATCCCACGGATGACGCAATCGCCCTAAGTGATATATAGGCACGGTTTCGCTGGCCAGCGAAGCCCAAGACCTGTGGCAAAGTGTCGCCGATCGAGTGCTTGGCATGCGAGGGGTCTCGGTTCAATCCCACCCAGAGCAAACAACTTCTTTCCTTCTTTTCTCTTTTATTCTTTCCTTCTTTCCCTTCCCGTCGCCAAAAAGCCCCTAGGCGGTTAGGGTTAAGGGTGTTAAGACCAAATTGGTTACAGAATGGATACCTAGAAATGGTACTAGGCACCCAGGAAGACAGAAAGTTAGATGGAGAGATGAAATTACAAATTTTTTTTAAATGACCTGGATGAGAAAGACGTGAGGAAATTCAGAATAAACCCATTATGAGAAACATTACTTTTTGAAATATTCATTTACCTGCGAAGCTGAATGCATGAGTTGTACACGACCATCCTTTAGAGTAATAAGTCTAATTCCCATACGTTTTAACTCCTCCATGTGATCAGCATTGCCTGGGATGAATTCAATAGCTTTCAGACGTAGTGATGATCTAAGAATGACAAAGAAGGCAGCAGATATTTGTAATTAGGTTATCAGTACACAAGTGTCATTGAGGTCAACAGAATTGAGAATGAATATAACTGAAACCCAAAAGAACCACTTATGCCTACAGTTTTAGTTATATTTACGACCATATGTCATAATTTGTGATATCTAATGAAACAGTAATGAAGGTGCAAACCCCCATGATTATTATGTTATGTATTATGAGTGCAAAAGGTTCAGAATTATCAACATTAAGTTGCTAATATTAATAAAAATTCAAATTCAAATTACAGATGCATATCATATGTATGGCCAAATGGAACAATTCAATTACTGGAGTTAAATGTTACTGGACCTAAATGTGATGAGAAAATATTTAAGTCATATGAGGCAGCTCAAATAGAAAAAGTATAGGATTTTTCTGTTTGAACTTATGGTGCACATACTATTTTTCAGTCTGTGACATCAGTGCATTAAGGCAACTGTTTCTGACATGTATCTATGCAGAGTCTTTAAACATGTGTGGGTATTTCTCTGAAAAGGTGTACTATTGGAAGATAGGCAAATAGGAATTTGAAAATGATTATAAAAATGTTTCCTTTACATATCTGTAAGGATGTAAGTCTCTAGTGCATGGAAACAATATTTGGCGCATCTTTAGGGCGCCTCTATATTATAGAGGGCGAATCTGAAGGTTGTGCCAGGTGAGCATCATCTCCGTCACATTTAGGCGAAAAAGGAAAAAAGAACAAAAAATTGTTAAAACTCTTAATTATGAGTTTTATGGATAACTTGTAAGTTGCTTGATTCATGTTTGCTTTTTTCATTTAAAAAAAATATGATTTTGTACTTTCGTCATTTAGTTGGGACAATGAGAGGCAGGCTGTACGGAAAATGTCATGTCTGTTAGTATTTTTTTATACAAACTTAAGTATATTCATAATTTTGCTTGAAATAACTAAATAAATTTTTATTGACATAGTAAACACATACAATATCAATTACATTTCCAAATAGTAAATTCCATGTTGTCTGGGTCAAAGGTCAAATAAAGGTCAACAACAATTGTGATGGAGATGACAATGCTGTGATGGAGATGATAGTGATGTGACGGAGATGATATTTCTACACAAATTCCTACAGAGAATCATCTCCGTCACAGACATTTGATTTCAGTAATGTTTTCACACTACTTGAAAATGAAATTCATACAGATGAGAAGGTTTAGAATTGGTAAGCATTTTCTGATAAACTAAACTGGACTTCGCTGTATCTCAAGATCCGTGATGTGATGGAGATGATGGTGATGTGACGGAGATGATATTTCTACACGAATTCCTATAGAGAATCATCTCCGCCACGGCAAATTGTGACGCCAACTGATGTAGCGGAGATGATGGTTCAGACATTGCTTACGATTAATAGCAGGGTTAAGCTTACCCACGTGTTACATATCACCACAACAGCTTGTGGGACATATTCAACCATCATTATTTTCCGGAAAAATTCAACAATAAGACTTATATCAAATTGATCAGAAACGCTTGGAGATGATGTTGAATAAAGGTACGCTGCGTGTATACTTGAAGATACCTCAAAATTGGCAGGAAAAGAGTGCCAATGTGCACCTATTCGGGTTGATGTTTTTCGTGCGTCTGTAAAGGCAGCGTTCAGGGTCAAATTATTGACCTCTGATATTTGGTCTTCACCTCCAGCCGTTTTGATGCCAATGTGACGGCAATGATGCAAAACCAAGGGACAGCAATTTTTTGACACAAATTTTTGAATTATTCCATAAAATTGACTTTAAAAGTGGTTTTAAGCATTTAAACCTTCTTAGACATGATATTTACCCCAGTCAGTGGTAATTTTCACTTCCCACACTTGGTCACAAAAATACTACAAAATCACTAAAATTCGGTTTGTGACATCGGGACATGGGGTTTTCAGGGGGTCGCAGATATTGAAGAATTTTTGACTCAAGAAATTAATTTTTCCCCACTTGGATGTTCTTAACTATTTTTATACATACAAAAGTCCATGACTAAGCCAAAAAGAATAAAAAATCCGCTTTTAAAACTTTTATGAGCGCCGAAAGTCGCGGGACTTAAAAGTTCCCCTTTTCAGAGAATCACCCGTGTATGTGTGCACCAGGATTTTGGGCAAACACTTGTGATTTGAAGCTGCACCCAATGAAATATCCACCTGCCAAGGTGAAAATAAAGTAGTTGAGTAAAAATTCTGTGGTCACTTACTTCTTGGAAGTACTTAGTCTTGTAGGACAAGCGCCCTCTTCAGCTTGTCGTCGAAGTGGCTCTCGGATAGCCTCAGCAAACCCTCGCCCAGAGCTTGGAAAATGGAAGTCATGGTTAGGGCAGGAACGCTCAGATGAACTACCACCTGGTGTAAGGACCTGTACCAACACATTAAGACACAATAGCAAACTAATTACATATAGTGTCATTGTCTGTTACTGTCTGTTACATTACAGCAGGGGGCTTCAAACTCTTCAGCTGTTTGTTTACCTAGCTGGGAAACGCATTTGAAAAATCCAACCTATGTAAAATGCACAAGCCAGGTGACCAAAATGTAAAAATGCATATTTTATTTTGTTTTGAGAATCAAGATTTAATTCAACCTAAGCCTCAAATCACAAATATTTAATGTCAAATTTGTGCAGAGTAGGTAATACTATGAAAATTTTAGGAAAATTAAAGATTGCAGGGTCCTAAACTCTTAATTCAGGTCATAAGACTTAGCAGTAACAATTGTGATGTGGGGTTTGAAGAAATGTAGACATGTTCAAGAGAGGTGAAGAACTGGTAAAGAATAAATTAAGTTTTGAAGTTTGACATCTGGTTCCCTTCATTGATGTCTGTGACATAAACTATTTTGTTACGGACAGGGAAGGGTAGGAAAGTTAGCAATGAAACAAAAATAGTCCCTTTCATCAGGCTTAGTGAATCTTTTGGCTTGTTCCCTCATCAAGTGCCTGAATCTTGATTATTATCATGACCAATGACTAGCTTAAACCACCTCTCATATTACAAGCTAGCTAAGCACCGTTACCATTTTATATTAACCTCCTTGACACTACTGATCATCTAACAGCATTTCTGATTGGTTGATAACTTGAAATGCTCATTTTAATTGCCAATTATGACTTGGCTTTAAACTATTTATGGTCAAACTTGCATTTGCAGATGATCTTTAAATACCCTCCTCGATTGGTTCAAAATTAGACACAATATTCATTTTGGCCAATCAGTAGGTAGTTCTCATGGGGTTAAGTACCAAAAGTTGACACTATTTACCTCCTCGTCATCGTCTTCCTCCTCCGTTGTGGCATTCAGTTTAATCTTAGACAAGGATAGAGGAAGAAGATGTGCTTCTGTTGTGAAGATATAACCCTCCATAGGAATATCTAATTCATCTGGCTCAGAGAATAACAGGTATAAATACTTGCAGGTCTCAGCTAGGAAGAAGGAATCCATTCTGTTTGGAGAAGACAACAAATTGAAAACATTTAATCCTCTCCACGTGGGTGTCGACTGCAGGTGACAAGTAATAAATTTTATAAAAATTTCAAGAATTGTAAATTTTCATAACCATATTTTGAATCAGCATGATATATGCATTAAGATGAGTACAAAAGCCCTGTATTGGTTCAGTGGTTTATTCTTAGATTGAAACCATGCAAATTGCACCTCTTATTGATTGAGGTAATCAGGTCTGATGACAACATAGCCTACCCTAATATCAGATATTTTTTTGGAATTGCCCACATTACTGGTTTAGCAAATAACATTGATAAAAAGAGTGTCGAACTCCTCTGATTAATAGTGCAGATATAGCAAGTCACATGACTTCAGGACATTAAGAGAGTCATGTGATTTTGCCACTCCACAATTGACCTGGTAAATTCCATAATTCATTGCGGTTAGACCTCAGATGTTGACATTTAATGTCATGCCGACTTGCATTGCTCAGTAACGATGATCGCTAAATGATGTGTACATCGGCGTGACGTCATATGATGACATCTCGATTAATTTCTGATTATGCGCCAAGTATGTGTTGGTAATATGATGAATACTTTGCATTTTTGTTTGTAACAACAGGTGCAACTAATTACCAGTTAGCCTTTAGCTAATGATGATTAGCATTAATAGTTCCAAGATACGATTTTTTATTTACATTAAACTAATAGCATCACAGTGTTGGTTAGAAGCCAACACCATCTAACAGTACAAGTTCAAATATCTTACATATTATTGTACACTCAGAAAGTACAAGGTACAAAAACTCATCCTCCCCAATGTGAAGCAAACTTCTCAACTAGGGATGTTGAATGAATGTTACTAAAACCACTACAAGATTCCTATTGCTGGTACCATCAAAGGTACACTGCTGCCCATCTACTTCATTAGTAGAGTACCAGTGTAGGTACTCTGGAGTACACACATCCGAATAACATGTCAATACATACACTGGTGCTGGATTGGTATTCTACTGGTACTAGAGTACCACAAAGTAGCTGGGCAGCAATAGGAATCTGGTAGTGAAACTATGCCCCTCCCACATGAGACCATTTCATAGTGTTAAGATCCTGCTTACCTGTCTTCATGGCTTCCAGTGCGGACATCTTTGATACCAGCAAACCCACATGGTACACGAGCATGCTCCTGTAGATTATTCATGATCTTCTGGCCAACTTCTAAATAGTAGGGATCATTGGTAGCCTATAGGAAACAAAAAGGTTTGGATATATAATTATGAATAAATCACTGTTCTGTTGACATCATGTTAGGAGAAAGCTATTCTCACTAGGAAATACATTATGCTCTTCTGTCAGTACAAACAAGGTCCACACCACTAATTTGTGCTGTGAAAAGCTTACTGCAACAGTTTATTATGCCTGTAATGCCAACTTTGCAAACAAAATGTGACAAATTGGTATAATATCAGGCATTTAACGTTTAATTTGATTAACTTTGGACTGAACTGATCAGATTGTGTCACATATTTAAAACAAATGATAACTAGACTTTAAGGCTGGAAACAGGACCCTTATTTTATGTGTAATGCCTATGGGAGTGATTTAGACAATAATAAAATACATTTATGTGCGAGATTGGAACAATAATGCATGTTGTGGTGAATTGTGAATTATTAATGACCTGCATTTGCTTCAGCATGTTCACAAATAATCAAATAAGATTGGATCAAATGTGTCGTGAGTATTCATGAGGTTATGAAATTGACCATTTTTACCCAAATATGATGTCACAGATGGGTTTGTCAAGTGTTTGCCATTCTAAATATGTACACTTTTACACACTTTAGACCAACAATTTAACAGTCATGAGGCCCACACATTTTCATAATTCCAGGGTTAAGACCAACCAATCATAAACTAGTCATTTATGTGTCACTTACTTGATATAGGAGATATGTGCTTTCTATTAGTTCTGGCCTTAGTGGATGCTGTGCCCAGTATACCTCAAGATCAGCTGTAAAGGCCTGAAACAAGAAACAATGAACTTAACATATTGGAAAAAGAAATGCTAAATATGCCTGATATGTGTGAACATTAGGTTAATTAATATTGAATTCAGGACACACCCTTCTTCTTCTTTCGTATGCTGCTAACGAGGGAGATTCAGATCTCAAGTTTCGTGTGGAAACATCAACTTCAGTGAGTCCCTTGGCTCCATTTGGGGGTCGATGAAGACACACCCTTATGTTAGAGTTAAAAATGGGTACTCAGCCTCTACTTACGTTGTAGGCCTAAGATGTTTCAAAAAAGCCTCATGCCCCATGGTTTACCACCTACACTGTTCTATGGTCCATTGAACTACAAGCTTTTGTTTTTAATATCCATATTGCTGAAGCAATTTCACTTAAAACTTAGAATCACATTGTTTTAGTGATATGCCTCAAATGCCATATGAAATAATGGGACCACCTGCTTTTAAGGCTAACAGTAGGGTTAAAGTAACACTAGGGTTAAAGTTAGGAAATGCTACTTGAAGGAGGCATGATGGCACAGCGGTCTAACACTTCCAACTCATAAGTGTGAGGTACCTTGAGGCAATAGGTTCGAGTCCCTGAGGTGTCAACGTGTTGAACTTAGGCAAGGCTCTTCACCCTATTGCCTCTCCCCACCCACAAATGGATACCGGTTTATTCAATACTGGGACGGTAACAGACTCACTGTGGAGGTGTAGCCACCCTCCAGAACTGAATAGTGAACATGTGAATACTGTTTACTTACCTCAGGAAGAAATTTGTGTTTTTGCAAGACCTGATACAATAACTCATGAGTTTGTATGGCAGGACGGATGTCTCCTATCAGTACCTATAATGGGAGAGAAATAAACAGAGATGAGCATATATACAAAGTTATTATACCCAAAGAGAACTGACTCAAAATTGTCCCATGTGTAATGCTATGGTAAATCTGCCATTTTGGTTTGTTGCTCATGGAGGGAACATATGCACCTCCCACGTTTTTCGGCAAGAGCCCTTAATATAAAATAATTGAAGCTTAAGTGTCACAAAGGTTTGCGAAATCAGTACTCATTTTTGGCATAACGTATTAGTACACAAATAACAATGCACTTTGAATACCAGTTTGCCAACGCTGGTCTCCGCTAGAAGTTATTTGTTTATCTAATCCTGTTCACATTGTTTTAAATCTATCCTTGCTTCTTAAGTTGCAATTTCCCATTTCCATGTTATTTATTTATCTAACCCTGTTCCCATTATTTTAGCTTCCTTCCTCCCGTACCCTTGTGATTTTTATCGTCTTCGTAATCCCATCCCCTAACATAAACTATAACCCTGTACCTGTAACCCATCCATTTATCTTTTTTATCCTCCTTTCCTTCCATATATTGCGTCCACTGGCTCATAAGTGCATAGAATATGTTGTTTACCTGCGTGATGGCATACTGCGTGTATTGCTGCATTACGCATGTGGCGTTAGATACATCCAATTCTAAGTTGGTTAGAGTGCTGGCTAGATACACAAGGTCCTAGGGTCAAATCCTGCTCAAGATTAAGGATGAAATTTGTTTCTTCCGTAGCTCAAGGAAAATAATTACTTATGATCAGTCAAAGCCGCGGCATTATTGTTAGTCTTACTTTAACAATGCCATTTGCCTTTAGCTCATGTCATTGGTTGTCTTACCTGCACACCAGGCCAGAATGCCTGCAATGAATCCATGAAGGATCTTGTTCTTGTCTGTGGTTTATGCATCTGGACATCTAGTAACCATGGGCCATCACTTACATAGCGCATTACAGCTTCATAATGCTATAAATTGGAAAAAACAATGAAAATGTATTCAGGTGAGAAGAAATTCTATATACAATTACATTCTCTAACGTAACTGAACATACTTGCAGAATTTCCAACCGTATAGGCACATTTTGGGAGAGGAAAAGAATTCTCGCTTAAGACAAGCCCAAGGCTCAAACTCTCCTATATCGTATTTTCCCAACCAACAGCGCAACGCCTTAACCACCCGGCTACCTCTCCCTCACCCCTATTTGCGGTCTGGTCACAAGCTCAAATTGTGGAATCACAAGACTACTCTGGAATATGGTAAGATATGTGACCCAATTGGTCCAACTTCCAAGAAATAGGCTTGTCTTCCAGAAAAAGTAATAAAAACATGTGCTAGACATAAAAACACTGGAAAATTTACACTTGACTCTCAAAAAAGAAAGAATGATATAAGATTACTCATAGATTTTAGTAATCGGGTTCTTTACCAAAAATATGACAAAAAATGACCAAATATTTTTTAATTACAGTAGTTGTGTTTTCTACTTACAGTATTAAATCTATCCAGATAGTCATCTTCTCCCAGTAAGATGTAGCCTTTAATTAGATATTCATAGTATGAGTCTATTCCAGCTCCTACACCACTATCTGTAAAGAAGAAAATCACAAATTATACCATGACATATTGTTTATTGATATGATATTGCTATAGGAATTAGTATCATATTGCTTATTGATTTGTTTTCATTTGTTTCTTAGCTTTTACAGTCAATACTAGGTCAGTTATCACATCAAAATATCATTTCTTGGTAAAAATAATCTAGAACTAGATATTGGGATACCAAATTTGGGCAATTATTTGCTTAGGTACACGGTAATGACACTGTTTACCAAGCAACCATTAGGCTGGGGGACATGAAACAAAAAAAACATGTATGTTATGTTTACCTACACAATGTACAATGTGTCATCCATTGAAAGTGATAATTTTTCTGAGTGATAACCATAATTATATCCCATCAAAACAACCTAAGATCATATTCATATTGGGCTATTCTATTTAAAATTCACACACCCCTGAGGATGTCAGTGCCATCACAATTCCAGTTGCACCTCATGGTCAATCCAGCTGGATTTATGTCAAATTCTAGCTGAAAAGTGTTTGAAGGTATCAAATCAAGTTGCACAATTTGGCTTAAAATTAGACAATTTTGTTTCGATTTCCAAAATCTTCCATTTCTTTTTCCAGTTTTTATGGATAAAATTGGTTGGATTTGGAATAATTTAAACTGCTGAATTTTGTTAGAATTAAAATCTGCCACAGTAGGAGTGTGGTTTCAAATGGAACAGCCCACTGGGCTTATGGTTCAGCATAATCCTTTCAATTTTGATCATAATTATCTTTGGATTGTTATCATTGTAATGAGTAAGTTTACCTCTTCTAACCCAGTCTCCAGTGTGGATGTTGATGGTTGTACCGACTAGATTACTAACTCGTTGTCGTCTTTCCCATAATTCCTGCATTACACGTTTGGCTTTGATCTGCACAAAGTAACAAATATGAAGGAAAAGAATATATCATTAGTTAAAGATTATTTCATACCCTCTTAGATAGCGAGAACCAATCAGAGCAAATGTTAGAAAATGTCAGGAGTGCATCCTGCATTGATTTTGTATAATGCAGAGGCGCACACTCTGTGTACGTGTACTATGCTTATTTCTATATTTTCTTGCAGATTGATGCATTTATATTTGCATATTTGTTCGCATTTTCCAACAAAAATCATTTTTGTATAAAATAATGCACTTGTACTGATATGTTGATGATTCTATTGCATTCCCCTGCTGGGCCTGTGCATTAGATGCATCAACATCTCAATTATCAACATCTCAATAGGTGTGCATTTCACTGCAAACAAGTGATACACAAACCAGGGATACCAGTGGCCTCCTGAAGTTGGGGAGGAAAAAAATATTTCACAAAATACTAAATGCGAAGCGTAGCGAGCGGAGCTCTCGTCCTTCACGGCGTGGGGTCCAGGGGCCCGTTTAAGGGCCCCTGGCGGGGTCGAAGCCAGATGGTTTCTGCACATTTAGCACCACAGGAAAGGCCATTTCAGAGGGTAAAAAGAGCATTTCAAAGCTCCTGGCTTAAGCTTGTTCTACACTTTTAATAAAAAGTGCTTCCTTCTTCCAGAAAACATGCTTTAAAGTTTTGAGTTTCCTATACTTTTATGCACAAGAGACACTCTTAAAAACTGTTTTTTGGCTTTATTACATGACCAATATGGCTGATGTTGATATATGTGAAGCAGAAAAATAAAACAATAATTAACAATTTGTGCTTGGCATCCACTGCCTCCCCACCCCACCCCACACCACCCACCCCCACCTTTTGGTTAAAATTTCAGGACGACAAACATTTTAGCAGATTAGCACCCCAAAAGAGACCATTTTTAATAAAAAAAACCTGTTTTAGACTTTTTTTGAAAAATGCTTCCTTCATCCTAAAAAAGTGGTTTTAAATGTTCTGTTTCCTATACTTTTGTACATGGGAGACATTCTTCAAAGTGTTTTTTTGGCCTAATAACATGGCCTACATGATTGAAATTGATATATGTAATGCGCAATAGAAAAACAATGATTCATCAAATTTTTTCCCCCCCTTCGGGTATGTGGGAGGGGGCCCACATGGGGGGAGGGTACTTATGATTGTGCATGAAGAATACATTGTACCCGGACATTGTATGATAAGAGTAATTTGTAAAATTCGGTATGTTAAACATACAGAGACAGAGTGATGTCACTACAAATTGGGACTAAAATAGTAGGCCTAAAAAGGAAATACATAGGCCTATACACACTCAACCACCCCCACCCAACCTCCCCCCACCCCCATGTTCACAACGACGGCTACACAAAGCCAAAGGATACAGCTAAAAGGTTCATATCAAACCTTTGACCGAAGTTCATTTCCATTTAGACTTAAACATGACTTGATATTAGAGTATACATAGGCCTATACGGCATCAGCATCATCAGTCCAGCATCATCTCAAACGTCATCGTTCATTAATACACATTACATACTTCTTACTTGGGTAATATTTGTTGAGGAAAAAGAGATGAGTTTTTGAACGCAAAAGCCGACACACTCAGTATAATATGCTGGTCCGATAATGGACTAAAATTCATCAATTTTGGGCATGAAAAGGTGTTCTCAATAATATAAAAATTTGACCACATGCATGTTAAATGAGTACCATTATCTAGTTGAGTCATCCAGTCAGGGTTCTAAGGAATTTTCATTTTAAAATTGGAGATTTCCTCAGATTTTTTCCTTCCAACGGGAGATTTTTTTGCGACCGGCCGACCGGAATTTTAAACGTGCGGTCCGGATTTCTGGAAATATCCGGAAAACTGGCATCCCTGACAAACCTATAATTATTTCATTGAAGCACTTCATCAGGAATTTAATTCAGTCAACATTTTGCTTATTGAAATTAAAAAAAACAACTCATTGACTGAGAGCAGGCATTGTCATCTGATGTCAACAAGCATACCACTACCGAATCAGCTGGCCTTCAAGAAAGACAACCAAATATGGATTGCCAAAACATGGCTAGACAAACCGGATTTGTATTTAAATCTTGATTTGATAATATAATTATGACATTATCTCTATTCCTGGCTACCTGTTTAGGATCCATGTTTGAACACAGAGTTACAAACAAACAACTGCAAAGTTCAATGTCATTGTGTACATTAAATAAAATTGAATAGAAAACATACATGTATGATACTACCAATCACTGAATTCAAATATTATAACAATATTATCATTAAGGTCGGATCGTCGGCTATCGTGTCATGCACCGAATCCCCTCAAAATTTCCTTAATTGTGCCCTATCCTGTAATAAATATCTTCCCAAAATTACAGATCGGGGCATCATTTCAATCGTTCTGAATCCGCACAAAACGAAATGTCAATTTTCACTAACTTAGCCGTCTCATTGATATTGCGCAATCACAAAAGTATTGTGCAATAATAACATTGCGTAGCTAGCGTAGTTTCATTGAACATTTTTGTCTAATTTTTCTGGGAAATTTTTTAGAATGCTATGAGTTATACAGTAAGAATATATGAAATAACATTTAGCGAGCGACAAAATTCAACACACTCATGCACAGCGACTCCCTGGCCTCTCGAAATTGTCACCGGGAAGTCAGCTGTGAGCATTTCCTATACTCACACACATACACCCCGCACACCGAATATACGGAGCCATTTGATTCCCAAGTTTCACTAGTTTACGTGCACAATTAACTTACCAGTCAATTTGGTAAATATCCAGTACCTCAAAGTCATAAATAAAGTGGAGATATGCATGTTTCTAAAACTGAACCATTATTATTGGGTTTATATGCCGGGTAAATTTCATGATTTCGCCATGGACCTGTTCCATTAAACGCTGTACAAACTACAACTAAAGGAGCCCATGCAGCGCCGGGCATCGCCTAAATATTTTTTTCCAATTGCGATAACACGCATCTCGCGAACTCACAAAAAAAAGAAGACGGCAGCGAGCAAAATTACGACAATATTTAATAACACTCCCTGTTTAGTGGAAAAAGTTTTATTTACCTTTGAAGGATTTATCTGAATAGTGTTTTCCCACCCAGTGAAAGTATTAGTGTTTGGTCAGAGACTTTTGAAGCAGCAAAGATTAATTGTTATAAATAGATCTTTCTTTATGAAAGAAATTTGCAACTTGCTACATAATATTTGGACACTTACACACGCAAAAGTGTTTTCTGTAAAAAATGCATAAAATAGGGGATTTTCAGAATTATTGTCACAAAAATTGGCTTAATGTAGACATTTTTTTTAAATTGAAAGTTAAACATAACAAGAGTACCTAAATTCTCTCGCCAGCTTTTGTTACTTTTCAGCTTCTTTAAGCAGAAATAAATTTTTAATGACATCAATATTTTCACAGACTAGAAACACATGCTATTACGTAATTAGTGGACTTAGCTGGCGAGAGATTTTAGATAATATTTATTTACAATTTTTTCAATAGTAAAAGTTGGAATCAGAGTTGAAGTTTTTGCTAGCAATAATTATTAGTCGTAAAATTAAGGTTGAACTAATTAATTGATATTCATTAATTAATGCAAATTAGCAACTCAAATATTTTGTGGTTTCAAGCATTGGGGTGTGTAGTTTACTCATAAAAATCAAGGTGTGTGCACTAGGAGGTGGAATATTTTTTATTATTTTTTCCTTGCCGACGTGTGGGAACCGAGTTTCCTACCTTAAAGGGACACATTTAAGCCACAAGTTATAAGCTTAAGACTAGCATTAGGGTTAGCCCTAACCTTAATCAGGGGTGAAAGTCCACTTTTGACAGAAAGCCAGTATGAAATGACCAGAATGGCCCTAAAATGGGCTGAAAATAAAAGAATTTACGTAAAGTCTGGGGGAAAAGCCAAAAAGGCTGAGTTCAGGCAAAAGCCTGAAAACTTGCATCCCTGCTTACAGAGCCACAAAATGCCATAACCTGAGTCCCTCCCCTGGGATAGGGTGGCAGAGTGCAAAAGGGCCATTTTACCCAAATCATTGTGAGAGGGTTGGGGTAAGGGAATGCCAACAAGTGTGAGAATCAATTACATTTTTTCATTTATTCGAGTGTATATTGCATTAAGTCTCCATCCTATTCTATAAAAACATGCATCAGATTTGGCAGCTTTGTTTTTACTGACTAAATAGCTACATGCTGTTATGCTATTACGAGTGAGTGACTACCCAGAATATCATGCAATAGTTTGCTGCAATAACAGGGTTATTTATAGAACTCAGTACTATTGCATGAGTGTCTGGTGTCTGGGTAGTTTCCCTTCATTGGATTGTAACAAGCTCCATACATGTACATACATGTTCTTGCTAAACTGATCACAAGTTGCAATCTAAAGAACTTGAACTTACTAAACACCTCATATCCTGCATTTTTGGTCAGATATCAACCTGCTACTGCACAGGGAGCCAACAGCTTGAATTTCTACATGAATATTATTACAGTACATGTAAGTTTTCTTACAAGTTATAATATGTGAATGTCTGAACCAGGGTGTGTGTGGGGGGATATGCATTTGTGATTGCTACATTAGGATACACACATCGCAAACGTGGACACACCTGCATGTCCACGGTTGCTGGATATAACAAGGACAATGCAAATAATGTAAAAATGCATTTAAAGGTGGTCCAAGTTTAAGGGGTTCAGGTAGTTCATGGTTGGATAGGAAGTTGTCAGGTATGTGTGGGTAGGTCCATGGTGTGTTGATTGAAATCGGGTGTGTGTCTCCTCGGTTAGATAGAATTAAATCATATGCAGAATGACATCTTCGTTCGCAGGAATTTAAAGAGACAGATGGGTGTGGGACGGGGTGTACAAGTGCATGCATGTTTGATTGCATGACTGTATATGCTAAATGACAACATTGAAGTATTACTAAAGTGACTGACAAGATCGGCTTTCAAACTATGCCACTTAGATAATCCAAACCATTTACTACATTAGAATGCTACTGAATTTGATCGCTTACTGCAGGGAGCGCTTTCACAGGACCAAGTGCGTCTTCAGCCAGATATGTGGCTCCAATGTTTTATGGCTCGAAAACCTTGATAGGTGATCAAAATGAGTAGTGTTCAAGTTATATTTTCTTCTAATTTAGTTTATACCACTACGTATGAATATTGAATTTTATATTCACTACATGTCTCATTGTTATTTCAGAAAATATGGCTGGGCATGCAAGTTATAAGAGAAATTGCTATTCCTCCGAATCTGAAGAATATTCTGATGAAGAAATATATGTTCCTGTAAATAAACGAGTTCGTTCAACCCCGAATGTCCCAAACGAAAGCACACTTCTGGAGGATATTTCACAGCAACTAACATGTTCTATCTGTTTGCACCAATACACAAACCCTAAAATTGTAACCCCATGTTGCCACACCTTTTGTAATGACTGCCTGGAAGAAACCATTGCAACCAATGCGAGCTCAAATGATGGAGGCAAGGAATATACATTCAATTGTCCACAATGTAGAGGTACTGTTACATTTGATGATCCTTTTCCATGTTACCAGCTGTCAGTGAAAAGGATCGCTCAAGAAGTTGTGATCAAGTTGTACAAACCCAACTTCGAAGTCCAGGGCCTGATTGATATTATTAACAAGAAAACTGAAAGCAGCTGTTCAAAACACACAGGTGAATCACTAACTTTCTTCTGTAAAACATGTGAGCAATGCATCTGTCAGCTTTGCCACATAGACAAACATATGATTCAAAAGCATGATGTCACATCAGTCAAACATGAAGCACATGCAATTCGCACTGCTTTTGATAAGGACATGATACCAATTGAAAATCGGATGAAAGATTTCAAGTCGTCTCTACAAGATAGTCTCAAAGACGCATCACGAATGACAAGCGATGCTGATGAACTGATAAACATACTAGATACAGCGAGGACAAAGATTTGTCAATTCAAAAAAAACATTCGGCAACAAGAAAGCAAGTGCAAAGAATCCATAGCAAAGGCTGACAGTTACCAAAAAGACTGTGCCATGTTGAAACAAATCACAGAAGGCAAAGATGTCCAACTTTTGCAAAAGAGAAAAGAAGCTCATCGGCTGAGAACAAAATTGAAATATAACACTACAAATACACCACAATTGCCAAGAAACCAACTTCCTGAAGTTTATCAAGATGCATCAAGAGCACTAAATGAGTTTGGTACCAATCATAATTGGGGCCAAAGTCATCGAACTCCATCAAGGTTAGTTCAAATTGATTATTAAACTATAAATATCACTTTTTTTGCCCAAATATATCAGGTTGTTTACTTTTTGCTATTTAAAAAAACTATGTTGTTGAATTTATGTTTACCTGTTGTACAAGCGACCCCTGGCTGATGTACTTCGGGCTATCCCAGGTGGCATCCGGATTGTTTGGGCTGGCTGTTTTATTTTTCTATATGCATCGATCATTGTACTTGGCCATAACCCCAGGTGTAGCATAATTTTTACCTCTGTTGAATCTGGAAAATCACTTCATTTTTTATGCATAATTTCAGGGTTTTTTTCAGGTTAACTGTTTTTGATGATGGCTTCTTCAACGGCAAATTTAAGTAAACTAAAAGGCCCACATTTTGGACAAAGGATCAGGAAAAAGTGCTTCTTTATACTTATGGCATTGGCATAGGTTTCTTTTTGACATTGGGTGGGAAAATGTTTCTTGAAGTATTGTGAATCCAGCACCTTTAAGTTTAAGTGGAAGTGCCATATTGTAGCTAAACTGGTGAAATATGGTGCAAAATTCACACAAAGCACAAACAAATTGGCACTTTTCAGACTAAAAGTGGCCAAATATTCTAGTTTAATTTGGACAGAAAGCCACATACAGGTGTCAATATGGGGGTGGGGATGACTGTATGGATCATCCCCCTATCAAAATAATTAGGGGATTTATCCCCCATCCACCCAGGATCCACACCTATGATAAATAAACAAATTGTGTTTCCTGAATGCAAATTTTGAATTGAATTCGACTGATTCAGTGTAAAAACCTACCAAACAAATAAATTTATGCTAATCTGCGGTCGTCATTCCAAACACAACTTTAAGTTGATGACGACTTTTGCCCAATGTCAAGGGGGTATACGTGTACATCAATTAATCCTTTTTTTTTTTTTTCAGAATGTCTACATTGACTAGACCAAGAAAGTGGACTAGAGCTGGAATAACAGCGAGTGCTGTAGAAGAGTGTTTCCAGTTAACTGGCTTGAGCGATTATTTTGATATTGATTAATCAACAAAATGGATTATTGAAAAACATTGCAATCAAATTATCAACAATTTGATTAAATCAAAAATAATCAATTGTGTTTCTTAGCAAATAGAATTTTAAGCAATGTTTCCAACTGATAGAAGATTTTTTTTAAATATTTGCATCTTTAAATATGATTCTAATTTACCAAAAACTATAACAGCTTACAACCAGACCACAAATTAAATAACTGTTAAACACATCTCTCTCCAATTAAAATTAAAATTTCTAGCTTGATTCTATGCAATAAATGATGATCACAATTACAGTCATAAATAGTAATGATGCACACAATTACAGTCATGCAATATTTGATACATCGAAAATAAATCAGTTAACTGAACTTAATATTGTTCAGCGCCGATTATCAGTTTCACATCCGAGGGATTCAATATTGCGAATGGCGAGTGTTCAGTCATGCATGCTGTAGTTGTGTTATATCAGCTCATATATGATGGCCAAGGATCAAAGAAATCAAATTATAATGGACATTGGACAATAATTATGTAATAACTTGCCTGTAACCATAATGTGACTATAAGCACTCTTCGGTCAAGCTCAAAACTTCTCCTTAATATGCCGCTCAGTCGTGAGGTTTCGATGGCTTACTATGGTGAAAGGGCTTTCTCTGTCGCTGCGTCAACTTTGTGGGACAAGCTGCCTGCACGAATCCAGAAAGCGGGCAGTCTTGCCATCTTCAAGAGACTTTTAAAGATTCATTTGCTTGACAATCCGTTGTAAATATTTTTGTTACTTTAGTGTATAGTTTTTCTGGTTTTTAATTGGTAGTTTTTAAGATGTACTCTTTAGGATGTAGTTATAAGTTTTTTATCTTTTGTAAAGTGCCTTGAGGCCTTTTTGGTGTTGGGCATTGTTGTTGTTGTTGTAAAAACGCAGTATCCAATGACAGACCAGTGTTGCCAAAACTTTTCAGTGTCAAGGCGCGGCGCATTGACTCGCCAGGCCGCGGTAAAGGATTCTCAAGTAGCCCAATTTTTAAGCTTCCAAAAAGCGCCTAATAAAGGATATTTAGGCGGATTTACCCGAATTTAGAACGCAAAACACCCAATTGGGCGGAAAGGCACTTGACTTTGAAACTTCCGGTACTTACTGGGAAGTTACTGACCGATCAATAAATGGTCACAAAACCCATTGTAATTTCAATTTGGAGCTTCAAAGACTCAAAACCTTTATAAATCGGCTAAATTGAAAGGAAAATACATCAAATTAGTGCCGCGACCTGAGACTGTCAAAAGTACCCCAATTTTAGACAAGTAGCGGCATGCTTTTTTGAGTAGCGGCAAGTGATCGCCAAGTAGCCCAATTGTGCGCCTAAGGCGCGGCGTTGGCATCACTGTGACAGACTGGGCAATGTTTAATCATGGAGATAAAAATAGAAGGAGAGTCCACAAGACCTTCCCCTATTGTACTATCATGGTACATTGTATATTTTTGTATAATCAATTAGCGATGAGTAGATTTTATTGATTAAGCTATGCTGGTTAGGCTAATGAAAGTTGATTCCCAGTTTCCTGTTATCCGACTCCGGTCAGAAAGAAATGCCGATCAAATATTTCATTATTTCACATTTTCACAAGAAAAAAAGGATAGTTTTAATGTCATCTTTCATGTCCGAGACATATTTTAAGCACTTTTACGCCGACCCTGGCTGATTGATAAACCCGAATGCTGGTTTAAACTATGTGGTAAAATGACGATATCGTACGGCGCATTTACTGGAGACTAGCAATTCCCTACATCTAATTTTTTCCTACTACTGAAAATGGATAGACCCAACACGAAGAGAGGTAGCCAAGTTCGCAGGAACCAGCGTATGAAAAAATATGAAAGCATTTCTACTGTGCATTGTGTAGCACGCTATATATGAACAACATCAAAATAAATAAAATAAATAAAGTTTAAAGTCAAATTATTCTGTTTTTCTTACAAATATAATGTAATTTAATAAAATAAACTTATAATAAAATGGTTCATTTGTCAATTTCTTGCATAATTGTTTTATTATTTACACGTGCACCCTGTGATGATTTGACCAGCTACCGCCATGTGAATGTTCAAATTGTCAAATTTAGTTTAATACCTTGTCTGCTTTCAGTGTTGTCACTAAGGCAAAAAAAAAAGTGTTTGTTTGCCCAGACATGGGGTAGAAAGGAGTGGGTCGGTAGGTCGATTTCTTTTTCTTTTTTTTTTTTTTAGATCTATACACTTGTTGCAGCAAGTGGGGTAAGAGAAAATATACGACAATCAGCCTTACATTTTGTACTTATGTCAAACTTTTTATACTAGGTTAAATGTATGTGTATTACTTGTTAGGAGAGAAATTAGACAAAAATAATGCATGCGCGCGGATGTTGATGCGTAGCGCAAGTGCATTATTTTGTCTAATTTCTCAAGCAACAAGTAATATGTGTTCATTAAGGTGGCTGTGTACTCTCAGACTCAGATAGGCATGTAGTAAAAGTGCAATAACTTTGTAATTATTCGCGCAAGATATATAAAAGTATACATTTTTATGAAGGCAAGACATCAATAAATCTTAATATAAATACAGATTTGGGGTAAAAACAACAATTATGAAGAAAATCACAAAAAAGTGAGTTTTTGGCAATATTTGTTAGGTACATCATAACAAAACTAGATGGACCGCGGTTCTCGGATGTCGCGGTTTTCGACGCAAAGCGTCGACCGTGATGCCTCCACCAAAGGGAGTGATGTGGCACGTACTCACAAGTTGATACAATGCTGGGTGACCCCGGATGACCCCAAAATGACCTTCCAAATATTTGGCTCTAAATGTTGACTGTACCCACCAAGTTTCATGTACGTATGACAATTTTTACTAATTTGACCTCAGATGACCCCTGGGTGACCCCAAAATGACCTCCCAAAAATTTGGCTCTAAATGTGACTGTACTCACCAAGTTTCATGCCCATATGATAGTTCAAACTAATTTGACCTCAGATGACCCCTGGTGACCCCAAAATGACCTTCCAATAAGTTTTATGCCCATCCAACAGTTTTTACTAATTTGACCTCAGATGACCCCTGGGTGACCCCAAGATGATGTCCCAAAAATTTGGCTCTAAATGTTGACTGTACTCATTAAGTTTCATGCCCATATGATAGTTTTAACTAATTTGACCTTAAATGACCCCTGGTGACCCCAAAATGACCTCCAAAAAATTTGGCTCTAAATGTTGACTGTACCCACCAAGTTTCATGCCCATATGATAGTTTTACTAATTTGACCTCAGATGACCCCTGATGACCCCAAAATGACCTTCCAAAAATTTGGCTCTAAATGTTGACAGTACCCACCAAGTTTCATGCCCATCCAACAGTTTTTACTAATATGACCTCAGATGACCCTGGATGACCTTGGATGACCCCGAAATGACCTTCCAAAAATTTGGCTCTATATATTGACTGTACCCACCAAATTTCATGCCCATACGACAGTTTTTACTAATTTGACCTCAGATGACCCCAAATGACCCCATAATGACCTTCAAAAAATTAGGCTCTAAATGTTGACTGTACCTACCAAGTTGCATGGCCATATGACAGTTTTTGCTAATTTGACCTCAAATGACCCCTGCATGACCTCAGGTGACCTTGACCCACTAACCAATACAAACTTGTTCTGCCTGGGGTCAAGATGCACCCACCCACCAAGTTTGAGGAACATGCGACCCTTAGTCTCCGAGAAAAGAGGTAAATAAGGAAAATGAGCCCCCTGACCTCAAATGACCTTTTACCTCAGTATATGACCTTGAACCTCGCCCAAAAAAAAGTAGCCAGAGTTTTTGACCATGACCCACCTATCCTGAAAATCTGAAGTCAATCCGCCCATCCATGCCCGAGATATGGCATCCGGACGGAAGGACGGAAAGACGGAAGCTGCGGAAGCACGGATGGACGGACATTGTAAAAACAGTATGCCTCATGGTGGAGGCATAAAAACACTCTTTCCAAAATATTTTATTTTGTTTTTAGCTCAATCTTGAGGCTCCATTCCAAAAACGATTTTTTAATTTTTTTGATATTGGCCTTATTTTTTTAGATATTGACCATATAATGCATCATATTGTACTTTTAAAATTCACAAATGCCTATTTGCACAAAATGATGCCTAAAATCATAAATAGACCAAAATATAAAAAAATGAGAAAACCGTTTCTTGAGTCGATCATGCTTTTTACGATGATCATATTTGCTTACCTATAGATGTTGTATTTATTGAGTTATCGTGTACCTAAATCGTCATTTTACCGAGAAAATGAACATTGAAATAATGGCCGTTGAAGTTTAAAGTGATCACATTATGCACTTTCATCGAATCTTGCAGGAGAATGCGGCAGTTTTCGTTTTTCTACCTTATATAACGTGAACATCGGGTAAATCCACAGCCCCTTGAGAAGTTTGAGCGAAATCCATTCATAACTTGATATTTAAATCGGGGAAAGAACTTGAAAAAACACACATTTTATCAGCTAAACGGAGCCATTTGACCGCTAGGTTTTGTGAAATCAGTGCTTCCGTGGTGCTTCCATAAGATGCGCCAGCGCATGTAGATAAGCGTTGCGTGCGTAGCGTATTTGTGCGTTAACGAATTTCGCGATCGCAACACGATGCGCTGGTTATGCGCAGCGTGTACCCTGCTGGTACAACAAAGATTTTCTTTCCTTTTCAATTTCAAATACGAGTGGAATAGTGAAATAAAATCCTTAAAATATTGCAAATCTGGATTTTCATTCCTTGTATTTATAAAAAACATAACAAAGTACAAACTTATCAAAAAAACTCAATTTTGCGAAAGAAACCATGTCTAGAGTACACAGCCGCGTTAATACACATACACAAGAAGAACAAAAATGTGTTTTTTGCTGTTTTTTATTGAACTATCAGCACTAAAAATGTTGGAAAATAGGACCAAATATAAATGCATCAACCCGTCCGAAAAATAAATAAATCCTATGCTATGTGATATCGTTCGAAAGCACTGCACGTAGTACGCGGTTTGCATATTATACACAATCAATGCACTCCGCATACTTTTCTAACCTCTTTTCTCTATATTGATGTTGATTGATAGTAAAATATTGTTGGCATGGTTGGGGAGGGCTAAATGGGAAAAATGAAAGCTGTGATTGCCAGGAATATTAACTTTCAAGTGTCATTTGGCATTTTGATGGGGAAAAAATGCCATTTTCTTTATTTTTATATCATTGTAAAAAAATTTAAAAAAAGTGTATGATGTTTTTTTGAATTTTTGGGTCAGTCGTGTCTGGGCAAACAAACACTTTTTTTTTTTGGCCTAATTTTGTTTATTTGTTCATGTGTTTGTCCTTGTCGAAATATACATGAATATAGCATCATGTTCAAAATCCTCTTATACATCTACAAGTCACTGAATGATCTGTCACCAATCTACCTGTCTGATTGTTTGACGATCTATATCCCAACCAGAGAGGGTTTACGCTCGGCGTTAGACGCAACTCGTCTAGTTGTCCCCAGGAGCAACAGATTAGTTGGTGATAGGTCTTTCAGTGTACAGGGACCCAAACTATGGAACAACATCCCATTAAACATCAGAGTTTCCCCCACTGTAGATAGTTTCAAGAGTAACCTAAAAACTCACTTGTACTGATTGTTGCTGTTTTTTAAGCCTCTTTCTGGTATTATATATGTTTTTTGTATATATTTTGTATCTTTGTAAAGTGCTTTGATCAGGTTGGAAAAGCGCTATATTAAGTGCTGTTATTATTATAGCCGTGTTCAGACATAAGGTATTTAACTCGAGTAAAGGGGTATTTACCTCGAGTAAAGTGCCCAGTCAGGGTAAGCTCGTGATAAATGTCGAGTTTGTACCCGCCTGGACAGTAGTCGGGCAGCTTATCCCGACCTTAACCGACTGATTTACCTCTGAAAAAAGTCAGAGGTAAATCCTTAACCCGACCGGAGCAGTCGAGGTTGATGCCTGTGTGGATCGCACTAGAGGTAACAGTCGAGGTAAACATCTGCAGATTTGACCTAATTAAACATCGGCGTTCAGTCAGTTCTTGCTCTAAACTACTTTACATGAATCAAGGCATGCGTTTTTTTCTTCGCGGAAGAGTGTAGGCCTAATGACCCTGGAAATACATGTTAGGGCCTATACAAAACTTTTTAATACTAGCAGTTAAATGTCGGGTTATATAAAGATCATGAATATGTTTTTAAAACATTATATTTGGGCAAACATTGTGGTAAAATATTTTGTCAACAGTTAAATCAAATTCTTTTAGAATGTTTTGCATCACGTTTTCCATTTTCCGTTGCGAATTTTACTCTAATGAAATTGGTTTACAATCTGACTGCATATTTACTTTTAGAACCTGCGCG
Organism: Amphiura filiformis; assembly: GCF_039555335.1. Lineage (NCBI taxonomy): Eukaryota > Metazoa > Echinodermata > Ophiuroidea > Amphilepidida > Amphiuridae > Amphiura > Amphiura filiformis. Next base: position 48,620,107 of record NC_092644.1, on the reverse strand, counting down.
CTACTTCCGGAAATTATCCCTGGGTACAAAATGGTTGTGGTAAATTCACGTCAGCAGGTCGTGTTAAAAGATCGGGGTAAGCTATGTATGGACAATCAGTCGAGTTAGTGAAAATATTTGTGGTATTTTATCACGGGTTGTAAAAAATTTAACTCGAGTAATAATTCGGGTCTGAACGTGCCTATATGTTGGTTTCTGTGAAGGTGGAGGAGGAGAAGGTCAGACTGTCATGGACTATTGTTACCACTGACACTGACCAGTCATTCAATGTGTTATTTGCTGGACTGTCAATGAATTGTGATGCAGATCTCTCCATCGTGAGGTGTAGTGTAGGAAGACCAAGTTGGTAAAATTTTTTGAGTGAAGCGTGGTCATTACTATACTTTATTATTTTATTTGGACCTCAAAACATAGCATTCCGTAATTAACTTTGCACCGATAAATAAAAGTTAACAAGAGCACCAATGGTACTGTGGCTCTACGCTTCTTTGGTGGGAAAGCGATTGTTCTTGAAGTCGAATGCGCAACAGGTTGGTAGCTGACCCCTAGGTGACACCAGATGACCCCGAAATGACCTTCCAAAAATTTGACCCCAAATGTTGACTGTACCCACCAAGTTTCATGCCCATACAAGTTTTTGCTCATTTGACCTCAGATGACCCCTGCATGACCTCAGTTGACCTTGACCCACTAACCAATACAAACTTAATTGTTCTGCCTGGGGTCAAGATGCACCCACCAAGTTTGAGGAACATGCTACCCCACAAAATTTGGCTCCAAATGTTGACTGTACCCAGTCTCATGTCCATACGACAGTTTTTAGTAATTTGACCTCAGATAACCCCTGGTTGACCCCGGATAACCTGAAATGACCTTCCAAAAATTTAACTCCAAATGTTGACTGTACCCACCAAGTTTCATGCCCATACGACAGTTTGTAGTAATTTGACCTCAGATGACCCCTTGGTGACCTCGAATGACCCCGAAATGAGCATCCGAAAATTTAAATCTAAATGTTGACTGTACCTACCAAGTTTCATGCCCTTATGACAGTTTTTAGTAATTTGACCTCAGATAACCCCTGGATGACCTTGAATTGACCTTCCATAAATTTGACTCTAAATGTTGACTGTACCCAACAAGTTTCATGGCAATACGACAGTTTTTAGCAATTTGACCTTCAGATGACCCATGGGTGACCTTGAATGACCCTGAAATGACCTGAAAATTTGACTCTAAATGTTGACTGTACCCACCAAGTTTCATGCCCATATACAAGTTTTTAGTGATTTGACCTCAGATGACCCTTTGGTGACCTCGGATGACCCCTGACATTACCTTCTGAAACTTTGCCTCTTAATGTTGACTGTACCCACTAAGTTTCATGCCCATACGACAGTTTTTAGTAATTTGACCTCAGATGACCCCTGGATGACCTTGGTTGACCCCGAAATGACTTTCCAAAAATTTGACTCTAAATGTTGACTGTACCCACCAAGTTTCATGCCCATACGACAGTTTTTAGTAATTTGACCTCAGATGACCCCGGGTGACCTTGACCTACGAAACAATACACACTTGTTTTGTCTGGGGTCAAGATGCACCCACCCACCAAGTTTGAAGAATGTGTGACCCCCAGTCTCTGAGAAAATGGGCTTTCGCCTGTAATGCACAAATTATGCAGATTAAGTATTTCATAACCATACTTTGTGCTCAAAATCGAATCAGGTCGAGACCCTCTAGTCATGCTACCCATATCAAGTTACATCATCATAGCGCTAAGGGTTCTTATGGATCCCCATATACAGCCCCACAAGGCGGATTTCTTCAGGTTTCCAACCATATTTGTAGAAGTGTTCCGCATAAATTATGCAAATTTAATTAACAACTAAATGCGCATAATCTTTGCCAAAAAACTAACCAGGTGATCAGCAGGTGTGTATCGCCCCAGGGTAGCGCTAGAACTAAACACTCCAGTGTACGCAGGGACCCCCGAACTTGCAGAAAATTAAAAAGTAGGGGGTCCGGAGTAGAGTTTGGCGAGTCCGATTTGCACAAATGCAGCATAAATATGCCTGCAATAGCGCTAGATTGAAAAAAACTGGGGATCTGCAGGGACCCCTGAACTTGCAGAAAATTTAAAAATAGGTGGTCCGAACTCTATTTTGGTGGGTCCGGGACCCCAAAAAGCAACCTAGCGCTATACCCTGATCGTTCCTGCCACCAGGTTTCGCTTACCATGCTATCAATTTATGCTGATTTTCGCATTCACCGAAAACATAAGGTTACGGAGCAAACTTGGATATGCTTCCTCCCACCAAGTAACGTCCCCGCAGGTCTTACGATTCCCCAGATACAGCTCCGGACGGACACACGCCCCCTCCCCCACACACACGGACAGACAGAAATAGTGATTAGGGCCTACTAAGGCCCATCCTGAACGAGGTATCGGTTCATGAGACCAGATATAAACATAGTTCAGACGAGACAAAAATCAAACCCTCACTCTTTTGCAGTGTTTGTATCCAAAGCTTATGCTTACATTTACAACATTACTTTAATCAAATTCGGAAGACTGAACAGTCACTTCCGGGTCCATTTTATCACTATCTGCACCACTGATCCATTTCAGAATCCGAATTGATGCAGAATTTATCCTCATCTAACAAATACTCATGATTTTCTTCTTCATCTGAAACATTTGCGACATTATTTGCACAACTGAATCACTGCAATTTAATCTTTCCAAAAACTATGACTTTCGCCATTATTGTTTATTGTGAACACATGTGCGAATGGTAGAGGGCTGACATCCTGAATTAATTGCATTACGTCATGCTCATCACTCTCTAGTCTCTACACAACCGCTGTGGTTCCGGTCCCTTCACTTCTAGTGTGGAGCGAGCGGACCAAAGCGGCTGGTGTAGAGACTAAAAATTATATTCATTCCTGATTCATTCATAAAATTCACGGCGCGTCGATTCTACTATGGGTGACGTCTGTACGAATTGAAGACAGCAGCAAATTAATTTCCGACATTTTCTTTCGAGATTTATGAAGAAAATATGAATGTTTTTCAACAGATCATCAAATTACTTTATTATATATATTTTTTCAATTGGTAGCGTTACCCACACGCTTTATATATTGCTCCCACGCTTTTTAGAAACCCACCATTTATTCCACAAAATTTTAACCCCCACCCTTTTTACAGATTTTCAGCATTCCCAACCCCACGCTGGTAGAAAGCAGCGCACAAACAATGCCAGCTGTGACCTTCGCTGGCGAGACGTTGTTATCAGGGTTGTCAAACCCGAGATTTGGTAACCCAATTGGGCGACTATTGAAGATTTTAACCGGGACAATTTCCTGCCCCATAGAATACAAAGGGTTAAGAAAAAATTTTCGATTATTTGATTCGGGCTGAATGTTTTTTGGCAACCCTGGTTATTTAGTGTTAATTTAACTAAATTACAACGCCACTGGTCTCTAAATATTTTGAAGTGTTGTCCCATGGTGACGAAACTCCCGAGAACTCAATAAACAATCTGGACAAAGGAATCATCCAATCACGTTTCTAGCCATGTGAGATCACCGCAAAAATTCATGATAAAAGGTCACTTTCCCAAAGAAAAATAGTGCAATCCGTCAATTCCCGCCATGATCTCGCAACTTAAATTACTCAGACCAAAATAATCTCTAGCGCATACAGGGAACCAAGCAAAAGATAGAAATGACTTGTTTCTCGTGACAACTTTTGACTTTTCTCACTTCAAAATAAGTACTTTCCCCACCCCAAATTCACCTCTAAAGGAGTGCAATCGATTGAAAAATAACTCAGCAAAGCTTAGAACCCAATTTGATATCTAAATATCACACACAAAAATATATATATAAAAAAGCAGCGCCGGAAGTTGCCGAAAAATGAGGTAAAATATGGCTACCATCGAGTTGGACTCCTTAGGCCCATTAGCTCCGCTAAGAGCCAAAAATAATGAATAATGAAACAGTCACCTACCCAGTCATGAAAAACTATGTAACAGGAAAATGGGAATCAACTTTCATTAGCCTTATGAACCACCATTATCGCGACTTCAAATCCGGTGCCTAAAAGCAGGTGGGCACAAAACAACCTTGCATCAAAGGTTTGAATATGTTTTGTGTCTTGCGGGCCCTCCTCCCACAAAAAAGAGGAATTGAGAGAAGAAAAGAGAAAGAGGAAAAGAGGTAAAAAAAAGGAGAAAAAGAGAAGGGTGAAAAGGAGAACAGAAAAAGTTAAATTGCACGTAATTGAGTATAGCTCCATGCCTAAAAAACCGCACAGTCAGGTCGATAGGAAATAGGCCCTATAATATAGGCCTGCAATTATTTTAGGCATTGCTTGAAGACTGGTCCTCATACCAAAAGCTTGTGAAAATTACTGCGGGCCTGCCGATATGCAGCTATTACATTTATGTCACCAAAGTCACTAGATGACAATAATGACTTCATGGACGGGCCGTCATTTCACAAATTTTCGTTTTTTTTCAAACTAAAATTTTATACACTAATAGTGACAAAATGGTCCACCAAATCGCTTCAATTAGGTCTTCTTTTTGCAAAAGTTTCTTACTTCTGAGGGGGCACATCCCCCTCACACACCCTTGTGCGACGAGATGCTCACTTCCCACACAAAACTAAACCGACAGGCAGACAAAAAACAACCAAGACTCCCTGCTAACTTCAGGTCATGTGCTCAATGAAGGTTGAAAATTCAGTCCAATGAATGACAAAAGAAGTCCCTACTAAAAAAAAAAGAAAAACAATATTTGTGCATTGAAGCCAAAACAACTTGAACTTTGTTCATTCACAACACACCAGAAGTACATTATTGTACATTATTATTGATTATTCCTTGGTTACCGGTTCACACTTTGCGTACCTGTTGCTAAGTGATGAAAATGTACTGACGTCAGCGCATTTCCATACAGATACTGGAAGCACTATCGTCACGACTATACCAACTGAATTTCTACAATTTCACAGTAAGTATAAATGACAATTTGCTTTATGTTTTTATTCATGTGTGTGGGGGTGAGAAGGTGTGTGTTTGCAAACACCTCCAAATGAGGACATAATGATTTTTTTCATCGCAACTGTGGACACACATCAAACTGAGGACATCCACAGTTCCCTGTTAGGTGCAAGAGGTAACAAATAGTGTACAAATGCTACTTAGAGCCAACATCCTTTGGGGTTATAGGACATGTTACAGTTAGACAGTTAGATAGTATGATTTCATGTGTGTAATGTGTGATAGTATGATTTCAAGTATATTTCCACAACATGGCAATTGACTTCAGGAATGTGTGTCCACACTTGAATAGTACATTGCTGTGGGTGTGCACATACATGGCTCAAAATATGCTAAGGTGTCATATTATAGCCATATATTTTGACATCTTTTTTTAAAAATAATAATTATAGAAATGGAATATTTGCTAGTTTAGTGGCAAGTTTAGGTAGTAAAGACATAGCATACACAATTTAAGTAAAATCCTTTCACTCTAAATAATAAAAAAAATAAAAAATAGCTGTAAAAATGCCTATTTTTACACTTTTACTTGTAACATGCCAAGAGACGCCTTTTTTCAACAGCTTTTAATTTTTTTATGGATCCTTATAGAAATTCATGTGACCTGTTTCCCAAAATGGTGCAGTAAACCAATCAAAAAAACAGAAAGAGGCATTATGAATTATAAGTTAACAGATCAAAAAAGGATTTAAAAGTTTGCCTTTATGTATGTTACTATTGTCTGTCAAACTTTTGATGATTTTGAAGTCCCTCAGTTTTTTATAAACAAAGACTTGAAGCATAAACTAAAGGGTAAATCTATTGTAAATAACCTCATTTCTCCATATTAATTATAATCAATGAATTTGTAAGTGGCTGCCATCTTTTTTGAACATATAACAATTTTAAAATTTTTCTTGAAATGTCTGTCAAATAGTAACATACGCAAGACGGTGCTGTAATTCCTGCTAAACTAGGGTGATACAGCTAATTATGCTACATGACATGCATTTAGCTCCACCTAGCTTTGTGGCACTATCACTTTGTGAGGAGAAGCTTTTTTGATGACACAATCCATTGTTAAGTGTTGTCTGTCAAACATTTGTACGCAAGTTTGTACGCAAGATTTGTATGTGTCTGTCAAAAGTAACATACGCAATACGTTTAAAAAAATTATAAATCACTTGATGTTCACATTATGATGTGATTTATAAACTGCATGTGATCTTTATTCAATTTCCCATCTTGAACTACTGTTTTTGCCAAATTATTATTCTGTATGTTACATTTGACAGACATCTTATGTATGTTATGGCTTGACAGACACACATATTTTATTTATAACAATTTATCCTCCTTATTGTAATATTTGGACACATTTTTCCACAATCAGTTGCTGTAGGTCCTACACCTAAATAACCACAAAATACCTTATGTAATACTTTATAAATTTTTATTTGATTGCAGAAAATCATCAAAATTGTGTCTGCCAAATATAACGTACGCAAGGGCTAGAAAATTAAATTTGTGAAGTAAATGGTCTATAACTTATCTTTCTTTTAGTGTATTATGAACGATATATGTGCATACTATAATTTAAACCTGGTTGGAGACCAAAAGAAAAGAGCTGGAAAAATAATTGTGTGTTACACTTTTATGACACCTTAGCTTATTTTGAGCCACATATAAATACACCCCCCACTCACACACACCTCCCTCGAAGGTACCAAGGGTCTATAATAATTAATAGTCAGTGAGAGTGTATACATCATTTACATGCATTTTGCCTTTTCGGTCATTGAATCACAAAACACAGGGGAAAATATATAGTGCCAGAGAAGGCCTGTCACCTCTGCACTGAACAAGTGCTAGCATATATTGGCATGCATCATGTGCTTGTCAATTAGATCCCCTTTTCTTCTGTACTTTTTTATGGTCAATGACCCCCATTTTCTTGCAGCCCTCACTGGATGACCTCTTTTTTCCCACATACATCCCCACCGATTGATTGACCCATAGTGTCATACTCCGTAGGCACAGGTACGCCACTTTCATATTGAAGTGCCCCCCCGGTCTCTATGTCACCCTTTATATTCTAAAATCTTTAAAGAGCTACATAACTCAAGATTTTATTCTACAATTTTCTCTCACAGGCCAATGACTTCAATAACAAGCTGATGGACCTCTACGATCCACAGCGATTCTCCAGCGATTTCCATGATCTGATTGCCTGGATCAATGGCATGAAGACTTTGGTGTGCAGTGATGAATTGGCTACAGATGAAACTGGAGCTGAAGTATTGCTTGAACGTCACCAGGTATGATGAAATAATAAATAGGCATGACTTTTTGTATCACCGCTTTTCCTCTATCGCATATCGCTAGCATAATTTACCTAATAAAATCTAACAATAAATGGCCATAATGTGGGCAGCTTCAAAACATTTTATTTGCAGGAATGTGAGTGGCCACTCCATTCCACAGGTTTTTAACCAAAGGGTATTTCCAATCTGCCTCAAGCAATTCTGTATCCAACTTTGTCTCGCATTAATTTAACCAAACTGTGATCTCTAGATGTATCCTTTATCACATCAAATAAGTTTTGAACAAAAATAATCCTCAGTAGAGAGCGGATGGTTGGAGTGAAAGTACATTGGTCTGCAATCATTAGATTGCGTTGTCTAGCAATGGTGGACTAAAAACAGCAGCTTCCTTTTGATGGCAACGTTCAGTGAATGTAATAGACATGCACATGCATTATTATAGTCTCATGCACTGTTTATACAGCCAACAGCAAAGTGTAGGTGGGGGTAGTCTTTAGTACGAAATGTATGTGACAAGTGAGTACATAAAACAGTCAATCTACCATGTTACTGATATATCCCATCCCTCCAACAGGTGCTAAAGGCTGAGATTGAGGATCATGCTGGCAGCTTCCAGACGTTTGAAGCTTTTGGCAATCAGCTGTTACAGAGTGACCAATATGCCAGCCCTGAGATCCAAGAAAAGCTGGATGAACTTGCTCAAGAGAGGAAAGATCTTGACAAGTAAGAGTCTGTTTGATTTGGTTTCACTTCATATTGGTCTCCCGAAATGCTTGAGAACCAACATCCATGATTGTTCTTTTCTTAGATCCTGATAGAATAAACTATGTGTGTGACACGATCTGATGTTATCAGACCCAATTCGGAAATAATGAAATTGAGATGCAGGCAAAACAAATGGAATAAAAATAAAATTGATAAAACACAAGAAAATGGGCAAAGAAAAGTTCACAACTTAATGCTACTCAAAAAGGGTAGCTCACTTTGGCACCAAGATATATAAAAAAAAATGTTTAAGGTAAAATTTTGGGTGAAATCTGTTCAAAAGCTCCTTATTACTCTCCACTTACATATGTATGCATTTATGTACAATAGTGCTCTCTCTTGTATATTTCACAGGCACTGGAGTGATAGACATCTCAAACTGATGGATTCCTATGATCTGCAGCGATTCCTGAGTAATTTCCATGATCTGATGGCCTGGATCAATGGCATGAAGACTTTAGTGTGCAGTGATGAATTAGCTAAAGATGTAAATGGAGCTGAGGTATTGCTTGTACGCCATCAGGTATGATGTAGTAAAGGGTTCAAAGTTTGCAGTTCCCCCTAACATGTTTTTAAATAAATTAGAAAGGTTTTGCATGAAATTTAAAAAAAATACAAGATATTGGTGTACACCCCATTTTGTTTTACACACCTGGTTACATTTACATTGTCACACATCATTGCGCTTGATCACAAAAGCTAAAGTAAGAAAAGGTGCAGTTTTGAAAGTGGCACTTCATGGTCTACATGTATATTCTGCATGCTCTGTGAGAGCACAGATCCTGAAACTGTGGTGAGAGTTGAATGGACAAGAGTGCAAAGTGTGCAGATGCCATCATAAGGATGTGGATTAAACAAGTTTCAAATGAGCCCAACATTTGATTTATGGGACTATACATTGGTTCGCTTCAAGTTGGATAGTGACATCAATACTAATTGCGGTTGTGCCGTAAGCATACCAAGAAACTGCCCTTGTGCATGTGTGTCAGCGCAATTAACTTTATGCACATGATTCAAAACTGCGACCGGCAAAATACGCACATACATCACTACTGTACTTGGAGTTGAACCATATATACATTTTGTCCCAAAGTTTTATGCCACTAGGATGATTTAACAATGAAAATAATAATAGCAATAAATTAAACAGATCCAATTAAGAATGGTCAAGACTGATGCAGTGTATGGTAGGAAAGGTTCATCTACCATGTTACTGACCCTGATCCTTTGCCTTCAACAGGAGCTGAAGGCTCAGATTGAGACCCAAGCTGGCAGCTTCCAGACATTTGCCGGCAGCTTCCAAGCATGTGAAACTTTAGGCAAGAAGCTGCTGCACATTCACCACTACGCCAGCCCCGAGATCCAAGAAAAGTTGAAAGAACTTGCACAAGTGCAAGAAGATCTTGACAAGTAAGAGTCTCTTTGATTTGGATTTTCTTATTGGTTCAGCTGTCAGGTGTTAGAATCTGGCGACCTCGCTCATCTATGCATAACCGGAATGCATAACTTCCTTTCCTCATGCTTTCCTGTATACGCTCACACTATTTACGCTACTTTTTCAGTTCGATAATGCACCCATACTTATTATCGACCCTCATGGCTAAGGTCCTAAGATCTTATCCACGGAATGGTTTCGTCATTATGGGAGTAACCCTAACCTGCCAGGGGCTTTTTGGTGACAGGAAGGGAAAGAAGGAAGGAATAAAGAGAGAAAAGAAAGAAAGAAGTTGTTTGCTCTGGGTGGGATTCGCATGCGAGACCCCTCGCATGCCATGCAGATGGTCGGCGACACTTTGCCACAGGTCTTGGGCTTCGCTGGTTAGCGAAACCATGCCTATACATCACTTAGGGTGATTACATCATCACACCACGTGGGATGCATGCACGAACAGCATATATATCAAGTAGTATTTTGTAGTACTCGGGCATGTTAGGGTTAATGTTTGACAACATATCAGGAAAAAAGATAGAAAAACTCTGGGGCACTCACATGTAAAGATGGTACAGGTATGTGCGCCGGTCAAGGGTAATAATAACACTTTGAACTGATACAAATGATCAAACCAGTCTGCAGTAAGCTGAATAAGGATGAGACCCAGAATATCTATATTTCAATCATCAAGTCATCAAGTCATCAATTTAAAAGTAAAGAAATATATCAGTTGGTTCCTTGCATCTGACATCCTCCCTCTGGAAAGGACAAGATATATGTTGTACTGTTTAGCATTACATATAATCCATATGAAGCACATTACTCATCGCTCTCCATTTATAAAATGTATGTACAACAGTGCTCTCTCTTGAAATTTCGTAGTTACAGAATTTTTTTTACCACGTCAAATGGTCGAACCATGTGCTTATTAGTGTTTTATATTTATTTTATGCGTACCGGTATTTTTTTCTTTTTTGTTTTTCTGCTTATATGTGCACAGTGATTTTCATCACTTGTACACTTTTGTACTGTTTTCCTGACACTTTTTGGGCTAATTGGCCATTTTTTGCCATCAAATTTTGCCTGTACCTACATTGGTTGTTTGGTTCTTCATGTCTGCTTATGTGCACAGTGATTTTCATCACTAGTTCCAGTGCACGTTTGTATTCCTATTGATCCCTGTTGTTTTTGCAGGTTTAACTCTTCTGTGGGCCTTGGAATTGGTAATTTTTGGCTATCGAACTTTACCTAATTCTATGCCTACATCTATTGTTTTTTGTCCCCCTTTACATCCCATCTAGTCTGTATTTTGTTTCTCTACATCAAGTTGGTATACCTTGCTCTCTTTCTTTTCAGTGTTCGTATATTCAAGGTATCCTCTTGTATCATTTATTGATCCTTGGATGTCCTCGTCCATTGGATTCACCATTACCCACTTTTACCGATATTTAGCTAATTTGAAACAGGCACAAAGATGATTCACTGTACCAATATTTTACAGGGCCTGGAATGATCGCCGTAACAAACTGGATCAGTGCTTGGAACTGGGACTGTTCCTTCGTGACTGCGATCAAGCCGAGGCCCGGATGGCATCCTGCGACGCATTTATTGCTAGCCACGACACCACAGGCTTGCAGGATGGTGCCGAGTCCCTCATCAAGAAACATGAAGACTTTGACAAAGCCATCACAGCTCAAGAGCAGAGTATCGATGCACTCAATTCTTTTGCTGATGGTCTCATCAATGCCAACCATTATGACGGTCCAGCCATTCGAGACAAGAGAGACCAAGTTATTGAACGGTAAGGTCATCTTTGGAGCCATTTTGTATTCATTCTTTCAAGCATTCATTCTTTTGCATTTAATCAAATTAATTGAAATAATACAACAGATCTGTGTAATCAAAGGGTGGGAGTTTGCTACGAGTTATGTCATGATACCTCGTAAGAGGAAAAATTCAAACACATCTTAAGTCACATGGGTACAATTTCATGATTGATACACATAAAAAGTACACATTGAGAATTAAAAAGTGGGCCAAGAAATATGTAAAATGTGATCTCTTCAAATCCACCAATGATGCAAAAATGTAATGTTGGTGTTAATATGTAATTTTCATTTAGCTTCTTTGTTGTCTCTCTGCAGATGGAAACAACTCAAGAAAGAACTCATAGAGCAGCGCTCCTAGCTTGGTGAGTCATGGCTGAAAACTAGTGCTTATACAGAAGGAGGCTATGTGAAATTTTCAGCCCTTCAGCCCTTGTATTTCACAGGGTCAATGAGCAAAATATGTGTTTTTCATTGATTGGTGGGGGAAACGTTGGGTTTCCAAAACTCATAGTATTGTGACTTGATATAGAATGACTGGTACGTAATTGGGCACTGCACCTACGGTAGTCAAACTTTGCATGAAAGGCATGCGCTTATGTGAATTTACATGAGCGTAAGTTGGGACTTTATTGATATCTGCAGTAACAAACACCAAAACACTTTTGCCATTTATAAGTACAGCAAGTCACCATTAAATCAAAGTTCAACCAATTCTTCCAAACACCTCATCTTATTTATACATTTTATATCTATTGGTTTTTTTTCAGAACCTGTGTAAAAATAGGAAGAGGAATCAAGAGGTCCACAATTGGCACAAAACCCACAAATAGGATGGCGAAGAAGCATGTTGCAAAAACGTGAATGGGAAGGAGACATCAGAGGGTTGGCCAAATTTTGACCATACTGTCGAAATGAAAATATTTGTGGATCATAAATTTCCACGCTTAACACAGTTACCACAAAAATAAAAACATGTGAATATCATATGTTCTGTTACTATAAACTCAAAATCGCTAATTTAAAAACAAGAAAAATAGTCAAGTAGCACTCATGAAAATGACCACTTTTACAGTACTGTACTAGAAAACAGCCAAAATAATTGTTTAGAAACAAGACAGTAAAAAAATTTAATACAAGCCTTTAGTGGGACATAATGCAAAAGCACATACTGCAAACAGGAAGTGGAGGCTGTACTGTGACATCATCACTTCAACCATAGATTTTTTTTGTTGAAGATCTATACCTCAACACATCGGGTCACAATAGCATCACAAAGAATGCAAGAATCAAATTATTCTTATCAAGGAATTATATGATTCTTGCATGATCTACTGCACTGGTTTTGAAAATCTTGAATCAAGTTTGATTCACACATATTTAGATGGTGGTTACTGCGACAATCGATTGGCGGCTTCTCACAAAAATTCCAAATAAAATTTCCAAATGGCATGCTAGAAATTGCTTGCCCCCTCTCAGCCTGCCAAAATTTCAAAATCGTTCCTGCTGACATGCTGCTAAAGTGACTTTATCGTGACAAATGTGCAATTTTAATTACTATGGGCCAAAATGAGGACAAGTATCGCTGGGCGAAAGGAAGATACACATTAAAACCTTTGGTCAATTTTGTCCCGGTATTTCAAGCCAGGGGGACCTCTTTGGTCAGTACACCTCTGTATGTTGGAGGTATTTTACATATTAAGAGACAATCAAAAGTAGAATAAAGATTGAAATATTCCAAGTTTTCAATAAAATGTTACAATAATGAATTACTTCTGCAAAATGATTGACTTTCAATGCAGCATAAAAAAGTGAACAGGCATGGGTGATGCAAAACTCACAATCATCTTTCATTTGTGTAAGCCCACACAACACATTGGTGTGAGACCAAAAACTAACAAGCCACAATGAATGCTTGAAGTACCCATAATCTCATCATATCTTCCCCCATATGATAATGGATCATGCAATCACATACATTTTTTCAATCCCCCATATGATAATGGATCATGCAATCACATACATTTTTTCAATCCCCCATATGATAATGGATCATGCAATCACATACATTTTTTCAATCCCCCATATGATAATGGATCATGCAATCACATACATTTCTTCATTGAGATCATGTGCTCACTGAAGTCTGAGAATATAGTTACAGTCCAATGAATAACAAAAGCAGTCCCTACCAAATAAGGACATTACATCTTTTTTTTGTGCATTGGAGCTAAACAACTTGAACTTTGTAAATAATTGTTCTAAACACACCTGTAGAACATTCTAGGTATATATTTCCAAACAGACAAGTCTGGCAGCACTATCGTCACAATTACACTGACGGAATTTCTACAATTTCACAGTAAGTATATTGTATGTGTGGGATACAAATGTATGTTGTTTCACCAGACTAAACTTTTAATGAATTTGCAACTCAATGATTAAAAAGGAAGTTTCAAATTATATTTGAATAAAAATTTGTTGAATGTTTCCATTTGTGTGTCTATAAATGTATATTAGTGCAAGTGTGAAGTGTACATGTATCCCAATCTGTGCACATTTGCATGCAAGCCTACATAATAAAGTTGGGTACATGATCGTGTCGGAAAAATACCTATAAAAATTTAGGGTTTCAATGGGTTTGCCATCAGACACATAAAAAACTGTTGTCAGGACTAGCTGATGACTTCTTCAGGACAAAACAAATATCTTACTATTGATGAGCAAATTTGTATAAATAAAATGATTTTTTTACCACACTGTTTTTGTTGTGTTTTTGTGTGTGTAGTTTTATGCTGGAATTCAGTTTCAGATGGGTCTGAAGGTTTGTAAATTGTACATGTGGAGCAAATCACAAATTATAGCTTGTAAGTGTTACTGCAAATCTATTTTACTTTATTTCTCACTATTTATTTCAGAAATAATGGCCACCAATTCACAATTTCCCCAATTCATAGAAGATATGATGTTCAGATTAGATCTGCCATCAAACTATTCAGCAGTTTCACAACAAGGAGTTCCAGGACAAGTTCAACAACTAATTACGGTACCAGCCTTTGGTTATAATCCAGCAGAAGTGTCACAACAAAGTCTGCAGTTAGAAATCACTTCCCCAAGTTGCCACAAAGAAACCACACTCCTAGAGGATATTTCCAACCAACTAACATGCTCCATATGTCTTCAGCAGTACACAAATCCAAAAATGGTGACCCCATGTTCCCATACATTTTGTCAAGGCTGCTTGGAGAAAACTATAGAAACTACTGCAAGGTTACAAGGAAATGAATATATGTTTAATTGTCCACAATGTAGAGGTGTTGTTAAATTTGACAATCCTCTTCCACGACGTTCACAATCATCGAAGAAACGGGTCGCTGAAGAAGTTGTAAAGAAGTTGTACAAACCTAACTTTGAAGTCCAAAGTCTGATTGATATTATTAACAAGAAAACTGAAAGCAACTGTTCAAATCACACCGGGGAATCGCTTACTTTCTTCTGTAAAACATGTGAGCAATGCATCTGTCAGGTTTGTCTTATAAATGACCATATGATTCAAAAGCATGATGTTACACCAGTCAAGCATGAAGCACAAGCTATACGTGCTGGATTTGATAAAGACGTAGTGACAATTGAAAATCGCATGAAAGTTTTCAAGAAATCACTACAAGAATGCCCCAAAGATACATCACAAATGACAAGTGATGCTGATAAACTGATACACATACTGGACATTGCAAGAACAAATATTTGTCAATTTAAAAAAAACATTCGGCAACAAGAAAGCAAGTGCAAAGAATCCAAGGCCAAGGCTGAAAGTTATCAAAAAGACTGCGCCACACTGAAAGAAATTGCAAGTGAAAAAGATATCAAACTTTTGCAAAAGAGAAAAGAAGGTCATCAACTTAGTGCAAAGTTGAAAAATGAACCTATGGATGTGGTAGAGCTACCAAGAAATCAACTTTCTGAAATTTATCAAGATGTATCAAGACAACTACAGCAGTTTGCAACCAAACATAACTTAGACGGAATCACAGTAGATAATTGTGACAGAATCCCAGACACAGTACTTGGTTGGAACCATAGTCGACGCTTGCATCAAGGACCACCACAAGGTTAGTTTTTTTTTAATTGTTAAGAATCAGAACAAAGGAATTTTACATGTAATAGTTAACAATTTGATTGCAATTGGACTTATAAAACTATTTCTAAAAGACAATATAAACACAAAATATAAAAATAGGCGGTTCTCGAACCACACGATCCCCCTGGCTGGGCGATCAGTAAACTTGTACCTCAGATGACCCCTGGTGACCCCGAAATGACCTTCCAAAAATTTGGCTCTAAATGTTGATTGTATCCACCAAGTTTCATGCCCATCCAACAGTTTTTACTAATTTGACCTCAGATGACCCCTGTTGACCTTGAAATGACCTTTAAAAAATGTGGCTTTAAATGTCGACTGTACATACCAAGTTTCATGCCCATCCGACAGGTTTCACTAATTTAACCTCAGATGACCCCTGGTGACCTCGAAATGACCGTCAAAAAATTTGGCTTGAAATGTTGACTATACGCTGGCGAAGTTACGTAATTAATCGGATTAACTACCATAGCAATAGGTACAAACAATTTTGAATATACCGCGCTGCACTACAAGCAAGTTGCACTCATCACCTGTCGTCAATCATATAATAGATTGAATACAATACCGCTCTTTTCAAAGAGACTAATCTTACAGGTGCAAGTGATTAGCATTTCTTTGACATCTATGGTTCAATGCAGAGGTACTGCATGAACGTAGTTGTGCAGCGCGATATAATCAAAAATTGTTTGTACCTATTGCTATGGTAGTTAATCCGATTATTACGTAACTTCGCCAGCGTATACCCACCAAGTTAGTAGATAATTAAATCTGGTCAACCAGAAAAACTCAGTTTTTGGTCAGATGGAATCACCGACGTTTCGGCCAAAACCTTTGGCCTTCAGCTGGGTGGATGATTTAGGGTCATCCGAGGTCAATCGATGAGGAAGTTGCTTGATGACCCGATCCCAACCATGTGACAGATTCACTCTAACGCCCCCGCTCCTGTTGAGTGACGGTTGTTCGGCTCGTACCCACACTGCTGAAGATAAGGTGTGCCAAGAACATTACATTGGTGAAACCGGCCAACCCCTGCAGAGTCGCATGTCCCAACATAGACGCGCCAGTTCAAGTGGCAACGATTCAGCTGTCTACAAACACCTTAAGGGCAGTGGTCAGTTTTGACATTGACGACGTTGTCATTTTGGACCGTGAACCCCGTGGTTTGAACGGGAGTCAAAGAAGCAGTGTGGGTACGAGCCGAACAACCGTCACTCAACAGGAGCGGGGGCGTTAGAGTGAATCTGTCACATGGTTGGGATCGGGTCATCAAGCATACCCACCAAGTTTCATGCCCAAACAACAGTTTGTACTAATTTGACCTCAGATGACCCCTGAATGACCTCAGTGACCTTGACCCACTAACCAATACAAACCAGTTCTGTCTCGGGTCAAGATGCACCCACCCACCAAGTTTCATGCCCAAACGACAGTTTTTACTAATTTGACCTCAGATGACCCCTGGATGACCTCAGTGACCTTGACCCACTAACCAATACAAACCGGTTCTTTCTCGGGTCAAGATGCACCCACCCATCAAGTTGAGAAACGTGTGACCCCTAGTCTCCAAGAAAATAGGCGGAAGGCAAAACCTAACCAAAATGGAACACACATACACATACATACATACAGAAGGAATACACTATCGCAATATCCCCCTCATGGCTAAAGCCAGGGGGATAATAATTGATGAGGCCATGATATTTTGACCTCAACTGACATTTTGATCTCAAATTATGTGACATAATTTGAGTCACTCACACCAAAGTAGGAAATTTAGAATATTGAGTTATTGGGCTAATCGAGTTGAAATCCATACAACCTATGGAAAACACAACCTTAATCTCCCACACAGGCAATGTGAATTACAAAATAGAGTTACCTGAATGGGTGATTCCATTTGAAATCTACACCTCCTGTGTGGGAGATTAGGGTCATGTCTTCCATTTGGATGTATGAATTTTCAACTGGAATAGCCCATTACCGTTTCTAGCTTGTACAGTACCTACACTTGTTCATTTTATTAAGTTTTTATTGTATTTTTCACCATATTTTTGGTTACATGTATATCTCAATTTAATGATAGCCGACTTGGATCAGATCAGGTCAGATAACCTTTGACATCCAAGGCAAAAAAAACACGATTGTTGCTTGCCCTCCACCGACCGAGTTTCCAGTGTTCGATTTACCTGGTGTAGCAGAGCAAAATGCTCCCCATTTTGGACAGCCTGCTATACAAATTTAAGCTTGTATACCGATTTTTTACAAAACCGACCATATTTTATTGCCAGACTGAAAACGTTTTTAAAAAGTTACTAATAACGGAGTCGATACTCCTCCACTGTTATCTCTCAGTGGCCCGATTCCATTTAGAATTGAAGTTTAAGGTTCAAACTATTAAACTGTATCTTCAATAGTTAAAAAGGATGAACTATCATAGGATATAGCTACCTCTAAACTTACACATCACTATGTGAAACAGAAAATTCGGAAAAATTACTCTACGCCACTATGTGTTGTGACCGAAGAATTATAGCAACTCAATTTTTTTAAATGCCTCCATTAACCAGATCGTGTCACATATTGCATTCTGCATTTGCAGTCTTCACTTGATATGCAACTAGGAACACTACACTACATCAAGGTTCAACCAATGAATCTGAACTCCTCGTTCACAGTTATATATAATTTAATTTCATTTGTTTTTTTCAGAACCAATACCCATAGAGGAACAGGAACAGGAAGAGGTGGAAGTATCGCAATTACTTTCCTTATGGCGAAGCAGTTTTGACAGTTGTAGTGATTGATTGAATCCCTTTAAAAAAATGCAACTTACATTGCGAACACGCTTAGTACGCTACATGAACGCAAGAGGCACATTCGAGTGTGGCCAAGAATTAATTAATTTACCTGTAGATGATCTAATCACATATAGACTTTTAGCAAAACAAAATATGCAGTAAGGCTACATATTTAGATTTGTTCTATTACTTTAATCCCTGATATAACCCTACAATCCCGGTAATTTGGAACACTTGTGTCAAAGTAGGACTGTTGTAAACCGTATTTCTATTTATATATTTTACATACTACAATTTTGATTTCTTTGGTGTGAAGTCTGAACCATTTCCTACTACTACAACCGTCCCCATGCCCAACCAATCAATGTTGGATGTCTCTAGGGGTGCATGACCAAAAAACAACTAGCAACATTGATCGGGGGAATGGGGGCATATTTGAAGTACCCATGTTAAAGTGTTCCAACAATTATGATCAGGATTGTAGTTCCGACACTGGATTTGTGGTTGTGCATGGTGATTGACAGCTACAGGTTGGGGCTTTAATTTTATCAATGTTAAAAATGAGACTCTAAAACGGTTCAACATTCATAATAGTTCTCAATAGAAACGCAATATGTTCCATTCTTGTAATTTGTCTTAGGGGCTGTGCAATAATTATGAGCCCAGGGGGAGGCTAAAATTGGGGGCAAGAATTATTTGGCAAGCCAAAATGGGTGGGAGAAGCAATTTTTGGCAAGTCAATGGAGGGGCAAATAGCAATTTTTGGTACACATTTATGGGACACATTTTAACTAAAACTCTCTAAAGCAGCTTTAAAAGAAACCAATTTTTAGTACACTGTTTGGGAATTTTATCTCATAATTATCGCACAGTCCCTTATATTGGAAGCAATTGAATACCTGAGTGGAAGAAGGGCCCAACTCCATCAAAACTGTTTTTGAGATATTAAGAAAAAACTTAATATTTGGAAAAGTTTTATAGGCAGAACGTTTTTATCTTCAGGGGACCTTTAATACACGAACATACAATAGTACATACATTCAAATTATATATGATGTTTCCATGGCAACGGTACAGGTCTTAATACGAGCTGGAGGTGGGCCCTTCTTCCACTAATATACCACAAGTACCAGTTCTGTGTTATAAATAGCTACAGAAATTAGATAATTACCATTAATTGCACAACTAGAACTCATGTAATAGGTTGGCAAGGAAATTTATTGCAGTGAAAAGCAGATTTCATGGATGAACAAAATTCCTCTTTAACACTATATTTGTGGAAGAAGGGCCCAACTCCATGGAGTTGGGCCTTTCTTCCATGAAAACCATGATTAAGTGTACGTGGAAGACTATTTGGAGAGTGGATTTTGGCTCATCCTTCACACACAAGGAAGATCAGTCTGCTGGCAATAAAATGCTGGGTCTAACTCATTTTTGTAAAAAATTGGAGTTGGGCCCTTCTTCCACTCAGGTATTCAATTCTTACCTCATATATAGGATCTCCTGTAAGTCTACTGAGTGCAGCAAATTCCAGTAGTATAGTACCGGCACAAGCTGTACATGTGTCTCTCTCTGACCGCCCTTTACCTAAACCATGCCTTAAATTGACCTGGGGAAGAAAGAGATGTAAGATGAAATGTTTTATTTACCTGTTTCTTTAACTAACATGAAAACAATCCCTACACTATTTATTTAAGTTTCAGGGAAATATGAAATTTGAGAGATTATGTATCCAAATTTAGTAAACATATCCCCCCAAAAAAAGACCCTACTACTTTGAGTGGACATAACTTTGAGCACAATTAATTAAAAGCAATAAAATTGATACGAACATTTGGAGAGTTTTTTAAGGTGCATTATGATACCACTTTTGTGTACAAAGGAATAGAAATTATTGAAAGAATTAGTGAATAAACAGAATTTGGTGCAATTTAAGAAGTTATAAATTCAAACAGATTACCCAATAGCCTAACATGATCCACTCACCTGAAGTGAGCGGCAGTCAGCATGTGTCACTGATCGATAAGAACACACCTTTATGATTATGATGGTCTTTTCAATTTGGAGAACATTATGAATGGTTTGCATCCATTAAATGTGTCATTTTACGCAGTAACTTTTCCAATCACACCAAAGTTCATTCAATTGATAATTTTTCGATCATTCTGATTTAATTTTACACAAGTACGGTATCATACCAGTTGCAGCTAATGAAATTCTCCAAATGTTATCATTCTTATTGTTTTTAATTAATTGTGCTCAAGGCTATCTATGACCACTCAACCTATAGTTTATCTTGACTCAAGTTGAGAGAGATGCCATGTGCAGAGACAGATTCCAATCATGCACACTAACCTAATCCTGCGTAGCGTATGCACATGTGTAGAAGGGCAATTTGTCCGTATGCTGGCTACCGGAGCGCGTCAACGCACTGACTTGAATCTGTCATAGCATTACTCTGAACACTATAGTGAGGACTTTCTTTTTTGGATATGTTTATTTACCTTACATAACAGCATCATTACTAAATAACCAATTGTAGCTTTGAGGGACATTTATTCCTACAAATCAAGCTTATATAGAACTACTACTGACATCAGCATAATAATACCTCCTCTATTTTAGTCAAGACTAGGAGATACCAGACTTTGTACAGCGCTGTGCACAACAATGTGGAAAATCTACATTGCATTTTAAATGGCTATTCCAGTTGAAAACCATACACCCCCTGTGGATAATGTTAGACAAGGCCTTAATCACCCACATCGGAAGTGTGAATTTCACATGGGGTTACCTGTCTTCCATAGGGGGTAAGAATTTCAACTGGAATAGCCAAATGTACAGGGATCAACTTAGCTGTCTTTAATGGGAAAGGCCAGATATCAGATGATTGTGGGCATCTTTAAGCATGAGTGTTACATATTTATGCATGTAGTGTTTTATAGTGCATGTGATCAGTACAACCCATTATATATATGCAGATTACAAACAAGCACATCCTACGAATTGAAGTTTATCTTTGAGGACCTTGATTCTCACGTTGATGTACAAGTGACTCAGAGTTTTAAGTTTGCATTAGTGTTTCTAGTAAAATATTAATATTGATGATCTGTTTGACCCATCCATACATTCTATTCCATTCATACATCATGTGACATGTGCGTTCATATCATTAATTTGTGATGAAAAATGATTACATTATGCATGATTTCCAATCACTTGTAGTCTTCTTGCTGTGGGCCCATGCAAATAAATGAATAGTTACTTGCACTGTACAAATTTTTTCCATGAGCAACATGCAATCATGGTAGTATCTGGATTCTCCTATTTCACCTGCTTGTTACTCACATCTTCACTTTTGAAAAATATTATATTCACCAGCAGAGATAAACTCAGGATCTGACGTTTTGTAAATCACACCGAATAGCCATACTGCTCAAATCGGCAACCAATCATAAGCACCTCTGCCTGACAAAGTCACAGATGCAACATTCTGAGTTTATTGTCATCAGCCACTATTGCATGTCTTTGTTACAACATTTTATACCTACAGTACTTAGACTTGTATCAAGTCCTAAAGCAATCAAGGTATGGGCTTTTCTATTTGAAATCCATATACCTCCTATGGTTGACATAACCTTATTCTCCTAAGCAAGGGGTGTAGTTTTCAAATGGAATCTCCCGTTCAGGTAGCCCCATTGAAATTCACACTATCTGTGTGGAGGATTAAGGTAATGTCTTCCATATGGGGTGTATGGATTTCAACCAGAATAGCCCCATATGGCACTTACCCTTGGATAGGGCATCCCTGTAGTAGTATTGAATGCTGGAAGTAGTCTGTCTCCAAGTTCTTTGGCGAATGTTAGTAATTCATTATTGTACCATTGCATGTATTTCCCCCTCTGCATTATCTCTAGGGCCATTACATGACCACCAAGTAAACCCCTGAAAATGATAACAAAAATAAACATTTTAACTGTTAGATTCTGCTATTTTTGGTTCACACACAAAATATTTCATTTGAACTACAATCTAGGCAACTGGACTTGTAAGTCCTTTTGAGTGGGAAATTTTCACGTTCTATCCTGAACGAATCATCAGCCCGACTGATCTTCTGGCGGTAAAAGTTCAATGACCTGTGAAACGGATGTTGTTGTATGAACTTTTACCGCCAGAAGATCAGTCGGGCTGATGATGCGTTCAGGATAGAACGTGAAAATTTCCCACTCAAAAATGTAAGTCCAGTTGCCTAGATTGTAGTTCAAAATAATTTATTATTTACTACCTGGATGAATGATAATCTTCTCAAATGAGAATGAAATATTCAAGTTTTGGGTATGTGAAACAGCTTCACACACACCAATTTATTACTGTAAATGTTACACACATTTCTAATTCTTTGAAAACATTAATTCATTCCAAGTTTTAAATAATGTTAAAGCATACATTGCAAACAATTAATTACATACAACCCCCCACCCACACACACACACCCCCACACACCTGCACACACCCTCCACATACACAAAGATAAAAAAACAACATACAGACAGACAGAAAACAAACATGCTCACAAATGTACAAAAACAGATATACCAAAAGTAAACACATTAAAAGAATCACTGATATTTTAGCTTTATTCAATTTGTCCATGAAAAGTTGAAAATTGCAAAATTTACGGGAACATGTTTTATAATGAAATTTATAAATAAAGCAATGCCTTATTGCCTGTCTATTATTATCCACAATCAAGGTGCATTTATATTACTTGCTAATATTAGAAATCACTGCAATAGAAGTAATTATGTATGGTGTTAATAATGCTTTGTTGGGTAAAAGATTTCCTCTTTGAACAATACTGCACAGAATTAAATCGATATTTTACAAGGAGTGAAACTTATGATTGCAGTATATTACTTATTTTGACTTTTTTTACACAATTTATCTTTATACCATTTTTCACCCTGATGTGACTGTCACATCAGTGCGCATTTCATTAGGTGCAGCTTCAAATCGCTAGCATTTCCTCAAACGCTGGTGTATACATACGCGATTAAAGACGCCTCATAGATGCGCAAGCAAAAGTCGCCTCAACATGTTGACATCACATCAGGGCGAATAATGGCATCATTATTTGTTGTATTTCATGTAGCTTGACCATAGTTTTTTATAATTTGTACAATTTGTGTGTAAATTTTAAATATCTATGATGATGTATATAATCATGTATTTTGTAACAGCATTGATTGTCACTGAAACTGTTTTACCCTCAATAAAGAAAGATTACTATCTATCTATAATATAATCTGTACAGTTCATAATTTTAAATATCTATGATGTAAATTTTAAATATCTACGATGTTGTATATAATCATGTATTTTGTGACAGCAATGATTGTCACTGAAACTGTTTTACCCTCAATAAAGAAAGATTACTATCTATCTATAATATAATCTGTACAGTTCATACTTCATATATGTGACGCGATCAAGCAAAATCAGTCGGAACTCGGAAATATTAAATTTTCAGTTTCTTATAGGATAGTAACAAACATTTACAAAGTTGGATTTTGCAGAAAACCCCATTGAAATTGAACAACCAGTTCCAAAGATATGCGCAATTAAAGACTTTCCAAAACAACAGGAAACAAAAGGAAGTATTTCCTTAGTATTATTGTTGTTTAACATTTTTATGTATAAATATAGCCATTTCCTACAGATGTTTATTACTCATTTCAACTATGGCATAATGACCTATTACATTTGTCTGAAGTCACATAATTATGAAGAGCTTATTTCCAAACCGTGTTAAGTCCACCCATCTTTTTAAAACAAATTCATTAAAACAAATTAAATGTCTCCAGATTTTAACTTAACATGTTTTTATGGTCCTATATAGTTTAGTTTAGTTTAGTTTAGTTTAAATCTTTATTAACGTCACACTCTCACATAGAGACCAGCCAATTCTGGCTTATGAGTGACAAAACAATAATATACAATATAAAAATATAGCACATAAATAATACATATAAATAGCACATAATAATACATGTAAATATAGTCAAGGTTTTTAAAACAATAACATGCATATACATTGTTAAAAAATAAACACAAGGCAATGTTAGCTGAAACCTCATCAAACGCCCATCATGCTTTTAGGCCTAGATCAAAAGAACAAAATAAATGCAAGAAGCCGCAAATGCGCAACATGGCAGAAGCAAGCATGATGTTGACGTGTACATGAGGAGACAGCTAAATAATAATTACACTTTATTTATCCCTTAGTGTACACAATAGATTGACGAAGTGTGAGAATTTCATTTGCAAATTTTGCTACCCTGCAACAATGGTTGCCATCTGACATTACAAAAATGAATTTATTGTAATCTGAAAGATTTGAGAAACTTGGGTTAAATTTAACCATGTCATTAAAGAAATTGGATCTGATATCATTATACGTTGAACAAATTATAAAACAATGGAACTCATCTTCAATACAATTCATATTACAAATATTACAAATTCGGTTCTGTACTTGAGTGTTATTATAACGACCGCTTCAATGGCAATTGGAGCGCATCCACACCTGAAGAGGGCTAAAGCCCGCCTATTACACTTCTTCATAATGGTGTTTACATACTCAGCAGTGCCATAAGTGGCTTTAAAGGTGCGATACGTCATGAAGTTTATTAAGAGCATTTGGGTTCTTTCTTCGGTCATTAAAGATTGCCTCTTTCCAACGATTTTCTACAAACAATTTAGCAGCATCGGATATATGATTAACTAAGTTTCGAGTACCGATCTGTTCAGAAATACTCAGAATTAGATCACAATTCAACTTAGAACATAACGATCTTACTTTGTAACACCAGTTCTTAATACCTTTACCTGCTAAATGTTGGGACCATTGAAAAACTTTACTTGGGTAACGATTGCTGTCTAGTTTTGAAAGACGACTCCACAATCTAGCCACTGACTGCATTTGATCGCTCAAAAGGGGAAACCCATCCCAAGTCACCAAGCATGGCGTCATTTGGAACATATTTCCCAACACCAAGGAAAAATCGGCAAGCGCCGTAGAACACAGAATTAATCGAGGAAAACTCATCAATACCCCAGACCCCACTGCCGTAGTCTAAAATTGGACCAACGAAAGAGTCAAAAAGCTTGGTGAAAGAATTGAAATTGATACCACCCAGGGCTTTGACTTTACTGATGACCATTCCCAGAGCTCTGGATGCAGAAGCAGCTAGATTTCGGTAGACACATGAAAATCAAGATATTCGCCAAACCAAATGCCTAAATATTTATAACCACTTACTGTAGAGATGTTAGTATCGCAGCATGTAAATTGTACATTAGATTTTTCACGGCTTTTAGTGCGAAAATGAACTACCTGAGTCTTTGTGTCATTTAAACTTATACGCCATCTTTTAGTCCAGTTTGATACACAGTCTAACATTCTTTGAAGTGAACTTTCACTTTCAGCAACAAGTACAATATCATCTGCATACATTAGCAGATCAATTTTTGTGTCAAGCACAGGAACACCACAGTTTAATTCTTTTATTTCATTCACAATACTATTCAAATAAATGTTAAAGAGCACGGAGAAAGTAAACAACCTTGTTTCACACTGATTTCAACATCAAACCAATTTGTCATAAAGTTATTAACCCTTACAGAACATTTCACATCTTCATAAAGACTTTTAATACAGTTATAAAAGTTACCATTAATACCTATACTTCTAAGTTTATACCATAAACAATCACGATTGACACGGTCAAATGCCTTCTTGGCATCGATAAAACAAGCAAATGTGTCTTTTTTGCAAAAATTTCTATTCTGTACAATAGATGAAAATGTGTATAAATGATCAAGACAACTACGATTCTTTCTAAATCCATTCTGCTCTTCATTGATAATGTTATTTTCTTCAAGCCAATCTGTGAGCCTTTTACGGATCACATCACAATATATTTTACATACCACTGAAATCAGCGTTATACCTCTGTAACTCATCGGATCTCTAGGATCATTATTACCAGATTTAGGTATTGGGTTTATTAAACCAAATCTCCATTTGGATGGACAAATACCACATGTAAAACAACGGCTAAAGAGAGCATGGAGAACAACTGTCATAGTTTTGTTCTTAAGTAATTCTGTTACAATACCATCAACACCAGCAGCTTTATTCAATTTAGCTCTATTAATTGCACCAATAACTTCATCAAGCTCAAGAGGTTTATTGAGATTAACTGCAGTATAATCTTTCTCAGACGAACTAGCTTCAAGATCTTTCAATTTTGTCTTTATATGTGACAAAAACTCGTCATCAAAATTATTTGCATCAGCTTTGAAAAGCGATTCAAATTCATTACACCATTTGTTTAAAACATGGTCAGTATTATCTGTAGTTTCACCAGTATCTGTTATTACCTCCATTGGTATACTACTACTTTGTTTACAACTGTTAACACCAATTTTACCGATCTCTTTCCAAAACATAGATTGGTCACCATTCAACATATCATCAATATCTTTGATCTTACTGTATTGAAATTGTCGTTTAGCTTTCTTCACAGCTTTATCAAATTGTCTATGAGCTGATTTATATTGCACAAATAAGGTATTACGCATGTTAGGTATTTTACATCTTAGCCAAGATTTTTGTTTACAACACACCTCATCCCAAATCAATTGAAGTGATTCGCTCCACCATGGTTTAGGAGTATGTCTCATACCCTTATTGTGTTTACCACGCTTATTGTTCTTTTTCTTAAAGTTCTTTTCAACTGCAGACTTAATGTAAGTTTCAAACTTGTCATATACACTGTCAACCTCACTCTGATTGCCTTGGTTGGTATTTATTTCAGCAATCAATTCATTTGCTTTTGACACACTAGACTCATCCATAAGAAAAGTGGACGGTATTTCACGCATATCATACAATTTAGCCAGACTTTTCAAGTCGACATTTGACTTATTCACAGATTTTTCATAACAAGAGAAAACATTAGTTTTGAACACCCATGATAACATTGAATGATCAGGTATGGTACTACACACAGGTACACTATACTTTTCAATAAGATCTTGAACAAGTGACACTTCAAACTGAGCAAAGTTCACGTAGCCATCATATGGAACGAGACAGTAATCAACAACTGATTTACCTTTTGTTGAAACACAAGTAAAATTATCTATTACATCATCATTTCTACCGCTTAGACAACACATATTAGCACTTATACAAAAGACAATGAATGGTTTACCTTGTGAGTTCGTACTAAAATCAATGACTTTACTGAGTTTTAACTTCATCAACACCTTCAATATAATCTACACTGTCACCAATTCTGGCATTAAAATCACCACATATTTGCAACGAACCAGTATCTTGAAATTTGTAAATATCAGAAATTAATGCATAAAAAAACTCTTCAGCGTGACCACCGCGACTTGAATTTTCGGTGGTAGATAACAACAGCAAACATAAAAACTTTCCTTGGCACTTTTGTTAGTAAATTTCAACCACAATATACCATCATGCGTTTTTTCCACAGTTTTGATTGTGAAAGATTTAAGAATACGCTTTATGTACAAGGATACCAACGCCACCTGAACCTTTTCTTGCTTTACAATGGAGAACGGATCTATTATGACCAAACCACATATAGTTGGGAACATTTATAACATCATTTTCTTTCATATGAGTTTCTACAAGACACATAATATCAAAATCACACTTAGCAATAATATTTTTACGCAATTCACAGTTTTCTAAGTACCAACCCCCAATGTTCCAGCATCCAATTCAGTAATGAATGATGACAGCCAACTCTGTCCTAGTCCGAATGATCGTGATGAGAACCCGTGTTCTCTTGAGAACCCGTATTCTCAGCGTTGTCACTTGATTCTTTGTACAGTTTGTTATCTATGAACAGTTTACCGCTTTGAAAACTGTTTTCTTGCCAGCTTTATACGCCGGTCTCCGCAACTGATTTCAGTCTGAACCGCTCCTTTCTGTCTGACTCGATTTCGCCGGTCTTGATGTAATACGGGCCTTTTTAAGTTCCTTCTTTGCTGTGATAATGGAATCTTTATCGATTAGCGAAAGTACTTTAAAAATGATTGGCCTATGACGATTCTTGTCTTGACTCTGTCTACCCGTCCGATGGGCAACCTCTACCGAAATGTTCAGCCCAAGATCTTTTTTCAGAACTCTGTTTACGATCTCTGCAGGGACCTCATCTTTCTTCTCAGGACCATAGTTGCATAACAACAAATTATGACGCCGTGAATGCCTTTCTAGATTATCACTTGATTCACGCAATTTCTTCACATCACTTTTGTGTTGGTCTATTTGGTGTATCAGCTTAGAGTTTTGTTGTTTTAAAGCTGAGACCTGTTTTTCTATGTCCGATGTACGGGATGATTGAAATTCAATCGATTCATCAAAATTCTGTTCGCTTTCTTTAACCATAGCTTCCAGTTTGTCTTGACGCTTTTGGAGGCTAGTAATTGACTCACGTGAAGGAATTCTGACCATCAATTATAGTTCTTAGGGAGCTTCTGACAAAGGTTTCAAGTCAGGCTCTGTTTGAGGTTGAATATCAGTACTCACATCATCATCTTTCACGGGTTTAACTTTCCCGCTCCTACCTCTCAGTTCCATTGTTGGTGTTGGTGGACCCATTCCGGACACAAAAAGTCACTTAAATATCGTTGAAAGTAACAAAACCAGTCAAATATGGTCCAAGTATGATCCACAGGATACAAATAGTAGGTGATGATGAAAATGAAATGTTGATGGCAAAACCAAATGGTGATATTTGATGATTATTTTGAGTCAATACACACGATTAAATTATACGTGTTTATACGTTATAGTGCGCCCTCATGTATGTCACCTTCACTTCACAGTAATTTTATAGAAATCTAACTATTTTTCATTGCCATAATTCCTAATTTTTTCGAAGTGAATCTTGTGGACTAAACACAGTTTGGAAATAAGCTCTTCATAATAAACTGTTGTTTTTTTAAATAGCGCATCACACATGATGCTGGATGCAGAACATAGATTTTATGAATTAATACAGCACAAATTCCTTATTATTTGCTTTATTTTGCATCCACATTTTCTTTATTTTCTTCACATGTTTCTGACAACTGATGTGATGGGTCACATATTTGAAGTACAAAATTGTATACATAATTTGTAAAAGTACAAAGAAACAACCCAAAAATCAAAATCAAAAGACAATCCTGATTTATGAGTGGAGAGGGCACGGTGGCTCAGTGGTTACGGCCTTGGACTCATAATCTGAGAGCTTGCTTGACGTGCGTGGGTTCGAGTCCCCGTCCCCGCCACCGTGTTAAGCCCTTGGGCAAGGCGCTTTGTCACGCTTTGCCTCACCCCACCCAGGTGCAATGGGAAGCTGTTAGGGGTAGTCACAGTCGTTGTACTGATGAACCCTGCGCCATTTTGTAGGCAGCAAACGTGGTTCTGACATATTCTAATAATAAATGTAAAGCGCTTTGAGGCTGTTTACGGCATAAAGCGCTATATAAATATCTACATTTTTTTTTTAAAGCAAATTCATGTGAGCTGTCTTTGGACTATAAACAAAACAGAACCATTAATCACACATGTTTGGAATCAAATGATACAAAATTTGTCTAATTGCTGGAAAACTTGGCTGTATGGCATGGCTGTATAGCACGCAGCTGACAGGTTCCCATAACATATCTTTATTTAGTGCATCATTTAATTCCTACATTACAATTCAATGTTTTATCCATCACTGTGTCGTTGTTATATATTGCATAGTTTGTAGATATCTTATAATTTGTTGTGCCTATAAGTGAATTGATCAGGTATCGAACTTATTTTTGATTTGAAACCCATAAGAAGTTGAATTTCTTGTTGGATACTGATAGGTTTTGTTGTATCACATAAAAATAAAAAAGGCACACATTACAAGGAAAGGATCCAAATGTTCCTGTTACTAGTCAAAAAATGGTAACCAATCGGCTATTCCAGTTGAAATCCATATACCCCATACAGAAGATAATGATCTTAATCTCCCACACAGGGAGAGAAGATATCAAATGGAGTGACCCATTCAGGTAGCTCCCTGTGTGGAACATTGCGGAATGATGCATAATTCATAATGTGCCCGTTTGAAAAAAATATTCACAATTTTGGGTTAAAACTTTCTGAAATGCATTGCACAGAACTATCTTTACAGTAATTGATGTTTCAGCATTGCCTGAACCATTGTAAGTGACATTTCTCCACAAAACCCCCTGCATCATTCCGCCACGCCATAAGGATTCATGGATTGCAAGGATTTTTTCTTTAAATTTACGGAAAATAAAAACAGTGATGATTATTTCTTGATAGATGGTGATAGTTGTTATGTTACATCCTATGGCTAACATCCAGTCCAATTTCACTTCCAAGAATTTTAGACTAGCAGAATGTTGACATAATTTTAGTTTCAAAATGTGACCATGCAACACAAGTTATCGGATTAAAAAAAATCGGTGATAAATATTTTTGGATAAATATTGATATTTGTCAGCTAACATAAGTAGCTAAGTATATAAAACACAATTTACTCAAATTTATTGATATATTTATTTTTATTTTCAAACATGGAATGCTTTTCATTTTCTATGGGATTTTACACACAGCATCATTCCGCAAGGCTCCTTGCATCATTCCGCAACGTGACCTAGTGTCGGCAAATTTGGCATAAAGAGACGATGCCCAAATTTTTTTTTAATCGATACTGACAATTGTCAGTTTACATCCTAAGCTTTACATTAAGTGGCAAATTTAATATCTCAGATTACTAAACTCATAGAGTTTGTCAAAAATGTTTTAGTGCAAAAAATACTGCTCCCGTGCGCATCATTCCGCAACACGAACTTTGCATATTGCAAATTAGGAAATTAGAGTGGTTTGGAAAAGTTTCTTCTACCTTAATCATTCACTTACCAAAAATACTTTAACATTATGCTATTCACCTTATGCTATTAATACATATTTGGCTGCTGCATCAAAAAGAAATTTGTACGAAGGCAGTTTGCATCATTCCGCAACGCTTGGAATTGCCCATTTGTAATGACACTAAAAAAGAATTTCTTATAAAGGCAAAAACAAAAATAGCCTTTCACTACTTATACAAGTTGACTACAATTTTGCAGTTCAGCAGACAGGGATGTTCAGCAGACATTGCGATCAGCTATAAATATAATTTGTTGACAAAATATAATTCTATTAAGTTACAAGGCCAAACTATATTAGTAGGGATGACCAATGAACCATCAACTTGATTAGAACACTCCCATAGACATGCAGGGAGCTCAACTGTGCACTGCTTGCACATACATTTCTAAATTGATCTCATTCTTTTATTTTTCAATATTTTTCTGTAAAATTTGGGGAAGTTACTGCCAATTATATTTTGTAACTATCTTGCAAATTACAGCAACATAACTTATTTTGTTTTTCTGTAAGTGCGAGTCAAAATTGGTCCATCGCCACAGTGCGCTTAATTGCCAGTGGCTGAGTTTAGCACTGCTCAAGAATGGCACAAAATATTCAAATCAGTAAGATCAGGTGAAAAACGTAGCCTACTGAGCTGTAATTTGGCAGAGTTACCAGTAATACCTCTATCATACCCTCTGAAAAAAAAAAAAAAAATTGAACAAGTAGATCTCGAGTTACAAATTAAATCACCAGCTTCCCTTTGGAATTTTTATATTCCTTTCAAATCATGTTAAGAAGACACCTTTCTGAACATAAATGTGAAGTTTCGTGCTCATTCGATGTATTGTTCACCTGATCTTAACCCGAAACGGGTTTTTATATTTAGGCCTATAACATCTACAACTTGCTGCTGGCTATACCTTGTTTAGGACTTTCAAAAGAAGTACCTGAATGTGCAACCATAACTGTTTCAAAATAGCCCGCGATAGTCATGCAGGTAACTCCGAGGTCAAGCATTGAATTGGTTTGAACAAAGATACTCATAATGTATTGAGTGCTACTTTGGTTTGAATGAGGAATACTACAGGAATACACATGAGCATGATGAGGATAATCTCTATTGTTGTGAATGAGTCAATGACCTTCAAAACTTAAGATTTTGTTTACATACACCTACTAATTGGTCATATTAAACCCAATAACATTGAAATTCTTGGTTGTGAAAAAAAAGTTCACCTACTTAGTGCAATTTTGATTTTGTGCCATATCGGCTATCTTGGATGATTTTTTGGAGTGTCCTCTAAATGCATGATTTCAATGCCTTGGTTTGAAAAAAATAAGTTATGCCAGTGACTAGTTAAGTGCCATTTCATAAGAAACCCTTTGATACTTTCACAATATGCTTGTTTCATGTTTGCAAATATGTTAAAATAAAGAAATATATAAAGGTAAATATATGCTTATGCCAATTTTGCTCCCCAACTGCTATTTTTGGACCTTGTCATTTTATTTCGCTCCAATGACCGGTCAGAATGGGAAACTTTGATAATTCATAATTCAAAAGTTTTTGACCGATTTTGACCATTTAACCACCAAAATACTTCTGTTGATTAGTTCTACTCAGAAAACAATCTTTTGTAGCAATAGGGTCAACATGAAATTTTGATGGTTATCCCTAATATTAGTTTTGGAATGCCATTACAAGTGTGAAATGTCCTTCTATAGCAAAATATTTATGATGCACCGCTGAACTCAAGCAGTAATTGAACCAATTTATATAGATGAATTGAATAGACCTAGTAAATCACTGTGGTATTTTCTTTCTAGTTCTTATGGAAATTTGTTATAAAAATGTAAAATGTCAAACAAACTCAACATCCTATTCAGTTATGGCTGAACAAGTCTGTCTAAGTATATCACAAAATAACCAACAATAGTTTATAGACCGATTTGATCACAATATTGTGACTACCACATAAAACATGTAACCTGCTCAGAAGGTGTAAATTGGTATCGTCGGTGTCTACTGCTAGTGCTGTACCATGCTAAATTTAATAGCCTTTAAAAGTAATAAGAGTATGGATATACTTTCATTATATCTTATTTTGATGTCCAATTTTGTTTTTATCAGATTGTTTCATGTTTGCCATTTGTCCGCTTCAGTAGCACCTCTATGCTTGTTTCAAAAATGCCAAAATCTGAATTTTGATGAATTTTAGGGTGCTATGGTTCAGCCAATTGCTAAATGGACCTTGAACACACACATACAGGTTTGCTTTTAATTACATTTTTGTACAAAGCTACCTTTTCAGAGGTAAAGCCTAGCATGAACAAGCCTAGCATTAACCAATACGGTACTTATCGTCACATGTAATTTGAAGGTGTTTCTAATCTATTACATGTAAGTATGGCACTGAAGACTATCCACGGTTCCTTGTGCGTCCGCATTTAGAGGTGTTTTCAAATGATCGCCCATGATTGACAGCACACATGTACACACCCTACCTATGCCTGTCGGCAACCATAGACATTGTGTATTGCCGAACAACCGAGGACACCTGAATAAACATTTAATCACTAAACCGAGGACAAAAATGGCAAATTTTTCTTGTGTGCAGCTGTGTATGATACAGATTATAAAATATGCCTGCCAACTGAGATCACTATTTTAATGCACTATATAGGATGTATCTCTCAAATGCATTTGGCATGCAGTTGGGACCTACTGCAGACCTGTGCAAAACAAGGATGGTGCTTGTTTGCAGCTAGGTCCAGACCTGCCAACCTACTGAATTCAGAATGAGGGACATTGAGACCAAAACCTTGTACATGTACACAAACCAGGTACCGACAAATCCAAAGACTTATGGTGTGCAATACTTTCAGAATTCAGAGGTTTTGCAGGCCTGAATTTATCACAATAGACTATAAGAGAATGCTATAGCAAATTTTAAAGAGACATTTTCATCATTTTCTGCTGTTCTTACATTTAAATTTGCCATCACTGAAATTTTCAGAAAACAGGACTGTCCCTCATTTTCACTTTGGTAAACCCCAAATGAGGGACAGTCCCTTAAAATGAGGGACAGTTAGCAGGTCTGTAGGTCCATGGTTTGAATGCAGAATGTCTTGTGTGTGTCCTCGGCTCCAGGTAAACATGTACACACACCCCCACCCACCTCCCCCCCACACACACACCTTTGTATGTAAATACCTACCCCATCATCCTTATGTTTGTTTCAAACACGGACACAACAATATCAGTATCAAATGATACATCTTTGATGATCAGTTTCACAGCTTCTTCAAACTTGTCAAATAAACCCAGTAAGGCCAAGGTGTCAAGGCTGTCAACAATTGTCAAGGAAAACCTGCAAATATAAATCAAAATTGGATAAAACAATTCATCATCAAAATAAAGTTTATTCGGTGTACACTCTGCAGTTTTAAACTGCATATTCACCCAAAGCATTGGAATACATACGCGTTAAAGATGCCGCACACTTGGGAAGGTTGGAACACTAAACTGCTGTTTTGACATGTTGATGTCACTGATTACGCTAGGCTAAAAGCTGCATACTCGACTGGGTTAAGGCTGTTTAACATCTCTTCCAATTCATTGGTACCCTGCAGTTCCCTGAAGAAACTGTCGAAGTCTCACTTAATTAGAAAATTTAACCCTGGCCCAAGCTGGTAAATAAGTGAATGCCCTAAGAGTTAACCAGTAAAAGGATGTTGTTGATGCTGCTCTCTCAAAGTACATGGACAAGTACTCTTATGGTGTTGATCCCCATTGGTAACATGTGGTCAGCCAGGACATTGCATGTTGCTCTTATTTAAGTTTCAATGCAGTGTTTTGTTTAAGGGGGGCTTTTATAAGATTTTATAGTATTCACAGAAAAGCCCGTATCAACAGGTGAATACAACTGAATATATATTGAAAAGATGTAATACATGTTATTGTTAGCTAGCTACCCATACTTACTTTCCTAACAGATCATCTATATCCCCTCTGCTGGGTTCCTGACCACGTACTCTCCCTTTACAACTAAGTGGCATCAGCTCATCGGCAGGGTAGGCATGATCCTACAAAGGAATGGTAATGTTTAAAATGTTCATTGTTTCAAATATGTTTAACAAAAGCAACCATGGTGATTGTCACTGACTTATATTTTGATTACAATTCCCATTATTAAGTCGATTCTCCCCTCCCCAATCCAATTGAGGGCAAGAAAACGAATGTGTACATCAATACAAAAGGATGCACTTGTCGGCTGCTACATGTGTCTCTTTTCACATAATACTATAGCTTTGTATAAATACCAAGCTCATCTCAAGTGGAGGTCACTTCAAATCATCCAAGTCTTATTGGTGACTTGGGAATGATTTGAAGTGAGAGACAAGTCTAGTGTTTATTCCTAGCTATTATGCAAAATGAGACACACATATCACTACCAGCTGACAAGTGCATCGGTTTGATATGGATGTACACGTATTCTAATGGGCGAGTGTACAGGCGGGTAGACAAGCAGGTAGAAAGTACAGATAGAAAGAGCAAGAGAGGAGTAGGAAACAGGAAGGCAGGTAAGTGGATAGGTAGGTAGGAAAAAAGGTAAGTAGTACCGTATTGTTCCTAATAAACACCCCTTGCAGTTTCATACGGATGAACATGCGGCCAATGTGAGATTTTTTTTATGAATGGATTATTTCAAACAAATAATATAAATATTCCACCTAGATACCTTGTGCCGCTTCAAGTTTATTATTTTCTATACACACCTGTTCAACATAAATATTATAAACCATGTTGAAGTTTTGGGTGAAAAAAACGTAAATTAAAGGGGTACTACACCCCTGGCCAATTTTGTGCCTATTTTTGCATATTTCTCAAAAATTATAGTGCATTGGTGACAAGTAAGATATGTATATTATAGGGCAAGGACTACAACTACTGCACTGAAAATTCAGCAACTCAAGGCAAGTAGTTATTGATTTATTGATCAAATATTGGTTTTCCTCATTTTTGACTGTAACTCCCCAACTGTTGTCTGTGCTGAAATAAAATTTCCATTGCAGTAGTTGTAGTCATACATATTTTAATTGTCACCAATGTGCTATAATTTTTGAGAAAAATGCAAAAATAGGCACAAAATTGGTCAGGGGTGTAGTACCCCTTTAAAGCAAGAAAATCATAGTAATGAGTTACAATGGCTACATGTATAACATTGATCAAAAACTTCCTTTTTTACAATACAGAGTCTGAATTAAAGTATTGTTTTCCATTGCAAATGTTTTGATTTATACCATAATTATTGGCATATAATAATGCCGTCCCGGGGTGCCGTCTTGGTACTAATAAATTTGAAATTTGTTCCTTTAATTACCAGCATGCCCCTATCACATGACTTTTCAACTTGCAAAACAAGAAAAAAATTAAGCGCCCGCCTGATTAATTCCAAAATGCCAAACTATCCATACCAGTAATTTCCATAACAATTCCATTGCTAATTTTAAATATTCACAAAATATTGCAAATTTAATAGCAATTTAAACAGGCCTCCAAATGATGTTTCTTCGTGCCGTTTTTGGCTGTGGGCACTGGGTGCCAAATTTAGACAAGAAAAAGGCATAAAAGGGCAAATCAGTTGGTGGCGATGTAACAGAAAACACTGTAAAGTGTAAACAATGGAAACAATATATGACTTGCTTAATAGTCAGTATGTCATTTGTGAAATTCTATTCCCCATTCACAAAGGACATACTACTGCCAATACATGTGTCTTCAAACAAAGAACATCAACTCAACAGTTGGAACATCTCAAAACTCCCAACTTTTTCGTGGGAGCAGGTCACATTTAATGTACCGTATTTATTCCATTAAGACCTGTGAGCATGCAGATGTCTTCAAACAAAGAACAGTAACTCAACAATTGGAAGGTCTCAAAACCACCAGCTTGTGACTTTACGCTCATTTCATGGGAACAGGGCATATAGTATATACTCACCATGTATGATGAATAG
Source organism: Amphiura filiformis (assembly GCF_039555335.1). Taxonomy (NCBI): domain Eukaryota; kingdom Metazoa; phylum Echinodermata; class Ophiuroidea; order Amphilepidida; family Amphiuridae; genus Amphiura; species Amphiura filiformis. The sequence goes on along the minus strand of NC_092644.1, from coordinate 48,582,735 downwards.
GCATGATCAAACATCTCCAGCACTTCCTCTCTGAAATTAAACAAATTGGAAAAATTGTCACAATAAATAATACTTATTTTCTTGCAATTTTCATTGTTTCTATATTATTGTTTCAATATTTCCCACAGGGGAATGGGGGAATTTAGGGGAACACTCTTTTTTTTCTAAAGATAACTGCGGAAAACAAGAAAGGTGGCATGTTGAGAGTGAACTGCCTTGTAGTTAATAACATTATTTAATTTCAGATCAATATCACAGCAGCTGAAGGTAGTATCCCATTATGCTTTGCAGTACCATAATAGAACTGAATGTGCCATAGAAAATGTACACAAAATCCCTCACTTCAACTTTAAATAACTCGCTTAAATCAGGGAAGCTTAGACTTTTGTTTGCAAAAATATGACCCTTAGAGTATTGTGATACTATCCATAGCTCTCAATATCTAAGCGGCTCTTGTTTATATTTTGTATACATTTGCTATGGGGCAAGCAGATATACTGCAATGCATGATGGGATACTCCTTTCAGCTGCTGTGGATCAATATGCACATAATGAATCATAATTTATGTAATTTTCTAGAAAATATACAACCCATCAATAATACGTGAATACATGTACTTCCAAATGTAACAAAATCTAAATAACAAGGAAAACCACTGCGCATGCATGCATCCATCCCACATGATGCCATGACGCAATCACCCTATGTCATATGGAATCGCTGTCCAGGCCAGTGAAACCTGTGACTACCGGTCAGCGATCCTGTGGTTGACACGCGAGGGGTCTAAGGTTCAAATGAAAGTAAAGCCCTTGTTTACACGTATAACATCCTAGCCAGGTTAAACACTTTACACTACATTAAATTTGTATACAATTTCAAACAGGATGAGGAAATAGCATTAATAAAGAGCAACATTTGTATGTTTACACAAGCATCAGGTTTTCACATGAACACCATTTACATCTGCTCACAAACCTGGGCTGTGCTTTGTTCCTGTTGGTATACATCAAAAATTTCAGAACATGTTTGTAATTTGCATAAATTTTTATTCTGCTCTCTATATGCTGGTCAATGTATGCTTAATTGAAATGTACATGTAATAGGGCAGAAATGTCAATGTCTGCAAGTTTACGCAGGTTTGGCAGCATGTTCTTCCTGTCCATTTTCAACAACTTGTAGAACATTTTGATAATGGTGTTCAGATTTTGCAGTGCTGAAGAATTCCAAGCTCAATTTCACTGCACACTCAGCTGCATCATTGACAACATTGATGGCACTGATGTTGATTTTAGAAGTCTGATAAGTAGCACACATAGCCAGTTCCCCACTCTTTCTCTCTCTCTTCAAGAAATTGATGGGTGATCTGCAGTACTTTATCCTCATCATGAACCATGAGATGGGTCCTACCCACAGAATTAGAGAAGGAGAACCGGGACTCCCTATACCGCCACGTACAATCGCGCTGTCAGCTATGGGGAGAAAATTAGGGGTATTCGGGTCCTTGCCGGCGGTCTTGTGCCGAGACGAACGAAAACAATTATGCATATCATCATTAGCGTCTTGGTATCGTGTGCAGGTCGCATCTGTGTGCGTCTCTCAAATGCGCCCATCATCCGTGTTGCGCGTGCATTGCCTCGAGCGCATTCCGAGGGAAACCGAATACCCCCAATTTTTGATCCATGCCTGTATCAAGATGGCGGTAGAGTCCCGGTTCTCTGTCTCTAATTCTGTGGTCCTACCAGGTCTGCGAGTGAAGTTGACTTGTGTGATGTTGTCTGGGAAAGTTGGTTTATACTAAACCCCATACCAAACCGGTTACTTGGAGTTATAACCTCTTCTACTGGTTTTACCTCTAAAAGTTTAACTGCAATTACTTGCTTCTCTGTGTCTGGCACAATTCCACTGAAGCGGGTGAGAGGAATCATCTCTTCAGTTAGGTACTACAGATGGCATTTTAGTGCCTTGATTGCACTCTGTGATACTAAAGAATGCACAGAATTCTATGCTCATCTATAGGCGCCTGTAGAGGTCAAGATCATTCCAGGGTGTCTGACTACAGGCTATCCACCATGAACTGTAGATGATGGTTGCAAATATAACAAAGTCACCTATCTTGGGTAGATGATGTTTTGTTGTGACTGTTCCCTGTGGCAGCTGGGCAATGATATTTTCCAACATGGTGATCTTTAAAATCGACAGTAACTTTGCCATCCACCTTGCCTTTGTGGATTGCATCAGGTTGCTTTTAAATGTCAGGACCTTCTGATCACCCAATACCTTACATAGCTCAGTGAATTCAAGGTAGTTATCTCTCTTCATTTCTGCCTTTGACTTTAAGATCTCCAAAGTATCAATTCGCATACCGTCTAATAATTATACATCTGAATCTGTGCCGGGGGAAACCCAGCTTTTTAAGAATAGTGCCCAGGGATACAATGGAAGTGCACTATTTTAAGACCAATCATCAATTACATTGTTAGCTAAAGTCATTTTTAAGTGACTTAAAAAGTCATTTCCCCCACTAGAAATACACAAATTCACTGTGTTAAGTGTCAAATACAAGAAATGCATATGGCAGCAGGCAGCTACTTATTTACATGATTAATCCTGGGTTTAGAAAAGCTGCTTGGTTTTAGATTGCCTTATCATTTCTGCTTCTGCTCTTATACTGGCTGGACTCGGTTAGAGTATGATGCCAGGCTTGTGCGGGGGGTGTGAGGATTACTGACTTAGTTGCTGCTTAAAAGTGTTCAATGATGTTGCATTTACAACAGTGTTGTCAAGGGCATTCCACTCCACTACAGTTCTGGAGGAAAATGAGTATTTGTGGATGTCCAGGCGAGCACTGAGGGTGATGTAGCTTTTTTCGTTGCTATGACGAGAGCGTCGGGTTGCTGGTTTTAGGTAACGATCACTGGGGATGTCGATGATGTTGTTGTGGATCTTATACATGAGGGCGAGTCTTGCATGGCATCTTCTTTCTTCTAGCGTATGCCATCCAAGATCATTCAGAAGATGAGTGACTGTGCCTGTGGTGCGCTCGTAATTGCCTTTGATGAATCTGGCAGCCCCCCTCTGGATTTTTTCAAGATCATGGATGTTTCCCTTCTGGTGTGGATCCTGTGCCACTGAAGCATACTCGGCATGAGGTCGGACTAGGCTTATGTAGGCTGTCTCTTTTAGCTACTCTGGACACGCGTAAAGGTTGCGTCGTACCACTCCAAGCATACGGCTGGCTTTGGAAGTAGCGTGGCCTACATGGGTGCTCCAACCAAGATCATCTTGAAGGTGAACTCCCAGGTATGGATGGGATTTTACCACAGCCAACTTCTGGTTGCACAACATGTAATCATGATGGTGAGGATTACGGGGCGAGAGACATGTGCATAACATAGCATTTGGTGGGATTAAACTGCATCTGCCATTCCCTCTGCCACTCAGTTAGCTTGTCCAGGTCATCTTGAAGGGCTCTGGAGTCAGATGGTGATGAAACACTTCTGTATAGTAAGCAATCGTCAGCAAATAGACGCGTTGTTGATGTCAGTTGGTCTGGCAGGTCGTTATATACAGAAGGAATAACATGGGTCCAAGAACTGTCCCCTGCGGGACACCAGAGTTGACAGCAGTTGTTGGTGAAGACTGGCCTTCAAGTACGACTCTCTGAGATTGTCCCATCAAAAATGAAGAAATCCAGGTGACGAGTTGATCGCTGATACCATAGTGCTTTAACTTGTTGATAAGACGGTGGTGTGGAACGGTGTCAAACGCTTTGGTGAAATCTAGTATTATGACATCTACACTCTTTTTCAGGTCAACTGCTTTGGTGAGGTCGTGGAGTGTGGTGACAAGTTGGGTGTCGCAAGACCGGTTCTTTCGGAATCCGTGCTGGTTGTCAGACAGGATGCTGTGATGATCAAGATGGTTCATAATCTGGCTGTGGACGACATGCTCTAACCTTGCAACAAATGCTGGTTAGGGATACAGGACGATAGTTCTTTGGTTCAGCCCGGTCAACCTTTTTGAAGATAGGCGTGACATTTGCGGTCTTCCAGTCAGATGGCAGGCATCCAGTCTGAAGAGATTGGTTAAAGATGAAGGTTAATACAGGTGCTATCTGCGGAGCTAGTAGTCGTAGAACCCTGCTTGGTAGACCGTCAGGTCCTGCTGCTTTAGATGGATTTAAATCAGCAAGCAGTTTCTCCACTCCTGGTGATGTTACAACAAAGCTGTCCATGGTAGGGTATGCTGGAGCTCCCTTGTCTGGAATGCAAGTAAGGTCCTCCTTGGTGAAGACAGAGCTGAAGTAGGTGTTCAAAATCTCACTCTTACTCTCCCATCTGAGACAAGTTGGCCATGTTGCCGTAAAGCTGCAATCCCAGTGTTGTCTCTCCGTAGACCTTTAACGAAGCGCCAGAAGATCTTAGGATTTCCCTCCATCTTGGGTGAGAGTATTGCATTGATGTAGTGCCAGTATGTCTTCAGCATTTCCTTCTTCACCTCTTTCTGGAGCCACTTGTACTTACTCCACACTTTGTGACTTTTACTTTCCTTTGACTTTCTATACCATCTGTTCTTTTGACAAATTTTTTGTTTCAGTTCTCTAGTCATCCAGGGTAAACCCCGGTTTGGCTTAATCATCTTTGATGGGATGTACTTCTCAGTAAGATGATTTATCTTATTCTTGAACTTAGTCCAGTTTACTTCAACCGTACTCGTAGCTGGATGGAGCACAGAAATTCTGAGCTGAAGTCCTCAACAGCTTTAGTAAGACCTTCAATGTCCATTTTCTTGAACATGAGAATTTTGTGAGGCAGGCTTTTGGTTCTCTGCGGTTGTATATCAACTTGTATCATGATGCAATCATGCTTACAGACTCCCATTCCAGGCATATGGTAAATATTGGATACTGATGTGGGGTTGTTTGTCAAAAACAAGTCTATCAAACTGTCAGAGTCATCTGTATGATGTGTTGGTTCTGTTATCATTTGGCTCAAGCTGTATTCTGCAGTGATATTCAGGAGGTTCTGGCATTGAACACCCTTGCTGGCATACTTGGGGATGGAATTTGATACCATTACACAGTTTTAAAAATAACACCCAAAGTACTTGATTACTTATATGTAGAGCAGCCAATTTTATGATTGAAAATACATGTTATGAGAATAGCTACTATATATGCCTATTGCATAATGTTCATATGGGTTATTCGTTCAAACTTTCGGGCCACGGAGGACCCATGAGACAAACTCAGAATGAATTCAAATTTTGGGAATCTTATTATTTCATCATTTGGCACATTTTAAGACTAGCTACATAAAATCTGGTTGACAAAAGGGGGCATGACACACAAGGCTCCCGCTGGATGCGAATTCTTGCGTCCAGACGCATTTTTGTATTACTGGACGCAATGTTCAACAAATTTCATCAACCCGTTGCGTCCAGTCGGACGCAAGTTGATTCAGCCCAAAAATGAGTGATTATAAATATAAGCTTACCAACTTCATCATCAAAAAAATCGCGAAAATTATGTTGACTGATCACTCCTAATTCTCCTAATAAAGCTTAATTAATATTTGAAACCAATGGACCAATCAGTAAACGAGTTATTGACCTTTCACATTTAACCACTCCCATTTTGCAACACTTCTGGGTCACAGTCAATGTCTGAATGAAAATTGGAAAATTCTTACGGCAGCGAGACGTGATAAGCTTTCAAACACGAGAGTAAAAATACAACTTTCTTAACTATCGTACATTGTCAGCAAGTTTGCATTCACGTAATTTGTTATTGACAATAATATTTACATAAATCTTTAAAATCTCATCAGGAATCTGAAAGGAAATAGTCAAATATTTGCATCAAACTGTGATGCAATACCGGCAATCGGGGCTTTGTAAAATTGTATTCCCTGTTGTCCAACACATTAACATACATGTACGGACGCACAAAAATTTTGTGGGACGCACATTTCCCGACCAGGTTTTACAGTTGTGCGTCCGATCGGACGCAGAGTTTTTGAAGGCTAGCGGGAGCCTTGATGACACACCCTAGTTCACATGCATACATGTACACAATCCAATTTTATTATTTTATTTTATTTTATTTTACAAATTCGGCTAAAATACATCAAAAAGCAAATTCAAATTACACAATACATGTTTATACAGGAAACAAAAGTGAAATAGACCCAATGGGCTAGCCAGGAAGAGTCAGAAGCATCAAGACACTGTCACCAAGAGGTGTGACTCCTCCAACCCAATGGCAAAGATCGTATTTTTCATAAGATGAATGCATGCAGTAATTGTGTCAATAATGTCGCATATGATTCAGATGAAGAAGAAAATCATGAGTGTTTGTTAGATGAGGATAAATTATGTGCATCAAATTGGAATCTGAAATGGACAAGGATGGTGCAGATAGTGATAAATGAACCCGGAAGTGACAAGTGACTGTAAAATTTGCGCCGATGTTCAATCTTCCATGCTTCCGAATTTGCTCGAGAACTCTAGCCAAGAATTTGCTCACCGATAGCTTCACATTCTAGGCTAGAGACCTTTGTATTCAAAATCTAGTCGGATCCGCTGAAGCATGACACCGTGTAAAGCAATGGAAGGTCAGAAGTAAACACAGCCGATCACGACAGGCGATTGCATCAAAAATGTTGCTAAAATTACACTTCAGCAAAATTTTAGACAGTCCAAAATACGCAAATCTTGCTCAAAAGATACAGTTGACTCATCGAAATAACTTTCATTCAAATTTCAACATTAATAACAGAATAAATAACCTCCGGTGTTAAAAATTGCACCGCTGTCCGACCGAAAAACCATATAGTAAAGTACTCTAGCATCGAATACGTAACTATCGTGTGCAAATTCGAAGCTAGAGTTCTCGAGCAATTCCGAATTAAACAGTGTTTAGTGTTCAATTTTTGATAAAAAGGGTGTCTGGCTAAAAAGCATGGGGAAAAAAATAAAAAGGGTGGGGTTTGACCCCCTGACAAACAGTGATATCAGCCAATCAGACCCCCACTTTGTGTTTACGCAGTGCACTCTCTCAAAATGTAAACAACTGCTGTTCTTCTGTGCCACATACTATTCAACGGTCGGACATCCAGGACATCCAGGAACTGTGCATAGCAACCAGCTCGAGAAAGGGGAACTGCACATGCGCAGATTGCGCACAATGGTTTTACAATGCTATTTCCCCTTTGTGACATCAGCCCGATACACCAGAACGTATTTCAACCATAGAAATACTATTTCCATGTTTCAACACAGTGGCTGTAGAAAAATTATTTAATTCATGTACATCATGGAACATACTCTTTTCGTGGCTGTGCGTAGTAAGCTGTTGTACGCAGATAACCTCGCATACACATAGTAGGGTAGCATATAGCGTTGTATGCTCAGTCATGTATTTAGCATGATTTAATAGTCGTGGAGTAACAAGCGTAGTTGAATGTTCCATGATGTACACAAATTAAACAATTTTTCTATAGTAACAATGTGGAGCAGTGTAATACACATATCATGCGTAACTCATGAACATGGTGAACTAGCAAATCTGAATCGACAACTGACATTTTGGGAATACGATTTTTTTGTGGATCTCTATTGACTATTCAAAAATGTCATAAAGAGGATGCTAGGATCACGTAATACTCCTTTAAGTGCCAAAGTATCAACTTAACTTGTAAAAGGAATACGCAAAAAACAGTTAAGTATTCATTGTATTTGATCAAGGTCATGCAGGTCTAAAGACTAAAGTTGTTTACATTGTGTGTGCATTTAAATACGGCTATACCTTAGTGCAGCTTTGTCGACTGTGGCCGAGACAACTGTTCCAAACTCAACCAACAGCAAGAACATGAAGCACTGATGGATTCCAATCAAACGTTCGTATATTCGGGGACCCATCGTGCCTACCCTGGCGGTCAGCTGTGGGATATATAAAGCGAAAATTCGATTTGAATTTGTTTATGTCATGACGAATGTATCCTTCTCGTTGCACCCAAGAACACGTATCACTAATGGGTACGTGATGTTGCCGGGTACATGCTGCCACAACACGCACATAAATTTTTTAAAAAGATAAAGGGTACCATCAAAACTAAGTGGTAGTCTCTTTTATTAGTCGTTTCTTAATTGAAACATTGTTATTCAAAATTAATCAAGTTTTATCATACTTTATTTATATACCACATTGAAATATATATTTATTTTCTCATTTAAAACTCAAAGTTCTAATTGATTCCCTTGTTGAGTGTGGGTAAAATGATCAACTGCTAACCGCCTAACACACAAGGCGGTAGACGAAGCACATTCTCCCACTGTTCTCGCTGACTATAAAGAGGGATTATTATTATGACTCAATCACCCTATCGAATTGTAATAACATACATTGTAGACTTTATACTACAGTGACACTGCCGTCCTGCTGCTGTTGCTTCACACATGCGTGTATTTATAATTATTTTATATTATTTTAACAATACTTTATTAAAACATTTTATCAAATTTGATTGAGTCTCAAGTTATTTTAATAAAAGTTATTAAAAGTCCGTTTGTTTATTTATTTATTTTTATTTGGTGTTTTTCTTGGCTTTCTTTCTTTATTTCTTTTAATAAAAGTTATTAAAAGTCCGTTTGTTTGTTTATTTATTTATTTATTTATTTTTTTTCTTGGCTTTCTTTCTTTCTTTTAATAAACGTTATTAAAAGTCCGTTTGTTTATTTATTTATTTATTTATTTTTATTTGGTGTTTTTTCTTGGCTTTCTTTCTTTCTTTCTTTTAATAAAAGTTATTAAAAATCTGTTTGTTTATTTATTTATTTTTATTTGGTTTTTTTTCTTGGCTTTCTTTCTTTCTTTCTTTTAATAAAATTTATTAAAAGTCTGTTTGTTTATTTATTTATTTATTTATTTTTATTTGGTTTTTTTCTTGGCTTTCTTTCTTTACTCATGTGTGGACACACGCTTAGCACATGCTCCGTGAACTATTAATAGACACAAAGCACATGCTCCATGCAGTGACACTACTACGATTATTGATCAACAACAACCACAGGATCGATTGGGAGAATATAATCCAACGAGAACAGTGGGAGAATGTGCTTCGTCTACCGCCTTGTCCTAACACCCACTGCCTGAGTTTCGAAGCAGTCAGGGGAGCAGCAGCGCCAGCAGGGCCTGCCTGCAGCCAGTTTCTCTGTAGGTCTACGCCCTCTTTTCACCGAGCTTATTGAAGAAATCAAATGCATCGATTAAATTTTAAAGAGGTCGCTATTCCAGATAATTTTGTAGTGCATGGTATGCATGAAGAGTCTTGTATGCATGAATCCCGGTCCCCGCACTCCGTGCATCCGCGGGTATTCATGCTTGTCGGTGAACTTTAAAAACACCCCCTTTTGCATCTCATTTCGCGAAGTTTTTAGGGGAAAAACACCCCTTTTTTAGCGATTTCGCGAATTATTTGCCCTTCGACAATAATTTTCGCTAAAACGCGAACGATATTTCTAACATACCCTTTTCTGACAGAAACACGTAGGCTGCTCCATGAAAATACCCTTTTTTTCAATTTTGCGAACACGTGGTTTGAAAAAACACCCCTTTTTTGTGTGTTTCGCGAATCGCATTTCTTCATCTGAAAACACCCCCTATTTCGCGAAATTTTCGACGAGCATGAATACCCGCGGATGCACGGAGTGCGGGGACCGGGGCATGAATCCATTTTATTCATTCGTTCGTTCCCCGGGGTTCGTTCGTTACTTCGTTACCGTACTTCGTTCGTTCAACGATTTATCCCGGCAATTTATTCATTTTCATTCATTCATCCATTCAGATTCAAGTTAGCACCAGGGTCTTCAAATTATTCATTCTCAACATGGAAGATGAGTTTCAATCCCACCAAGTGTTCCATTATGGAGATAAAAAGCAACCTCCACACAGAGACTACATCTTCTGTGGCCAAAAACTCCAGGTTCCTAACTCTCATCCATACTTAGGAGTACAGCTTGATGACAAGCTAAATTGGGCTGAACAAGTAGACAACACAGTGAAAAAGGCAAATCGTACTATGGGCATGATTAGAAGAAATCTGTGGTTCTGCCCAAAGGAGGTAAAGACAACTGCTTATATCACCTTAGTTCGACCCAAACTTGAATATGCAAGCTGTGCATGGGATCCCTACAAAGCAGGACAAATCAAGAAAATAGAAGGGGTTCAGAGAAAAGCAGCTCGCTTCTGCATGAGGAACTACAAGAGGGAAGCAAGCGTCACCAAGATGATAGCGGAGCTTGGTTGGGAAACACTCGAGCAGCGGAGGAAAGTGCTCGACTAAAATGTTACACAAAATTCAAGACAACTTGGTTGGTATAAACAAGGAGACGTATATTAAGCCTTCGCAAATAACTGCCACTAGGACTAGGAAGCAGAAAGCAGAAGTGCCGCTCGCAAGAACAGACGCTTCTAAATATTCATTTTTTCCAAGAACATTGAAGAAATGGAACTCCATGGGAGAAAGACACGGTAAACTTAAAGCAGAATGATGACACTGTAAATTTAAAGCAAAATGATGACACTGTAAACTTCCAGCAAAATGGGGACACTGTAGACTTCAAGCAGAAAGACACTGTGGACTTCAAGCAGAAGGACACTGTGGACTTCAAGCAGAAAGACACTGTAGACTTCAAGCAGAAAGACACTGTAGACTTCAAGCAGAAATACACTGTGGATTTCAAGCAGAAAGACACTGTGGACTTCAAGCAGAAAGACACTGTAGACTTCAAGCAGAAAGACACTGTGGTTTTCAAGCAGAATGACACTGTAGACTCCAGGCAGAAAGACACTGTGGACTACAAGCAGAAAGACACTGTAGATTTCAAGCAGAAAGACACCTTGGGCTTCAAGCAAAAAGACACCGTGGGCTTCAAGCAGAAAGACACCGTAGACTTCAAGCAGAAAGACACTGTGGTTTTCAAACAGAAAGGCACCGTGGTTTTCAAGCAGAAAGACACTGTAGATCTCAAGCAGAAAGACACCGTGGATTTCAAGCAGAAAGCAACTGCAGATTTCAAACAGAAAGACACTGACTTCAAACAGAAAGACACTGACTTCAAACAGAAAGACACTGTGGACTTCAAGCAGAAAGACACTGTAGACTTCAAACACAAAGACACTGTAGACTTCAAGCAAAAAACACAATAGACTTCAAGCAGAATGATGACACTGACGCAGACTTACAACAAAACGATGGCACACCTGCAATTTAAATGCGCGCAACCCACACAAGTTAGCGACTTGCGGAAAACCGCCCTGCTGACTAAACATTCAGAACTTTCAGAAGGTTCTGGTTATGTTGGTTGATTGATAGACTATGCCATAGTCGAATTTTATTAAAAATATACATATTATATTAGTCATGATGAACCCATTTCGTTGAACTCAAAATTATACTAATGTTTATTCAAATTACCTGGGTAAATTTAGAGAATCCCTTGATAAGATCAATAAAGATCACTTTGGCCACGTATGGATCGGAGGTGACGTAAACCTGGGTGACATAAATTGGCCAACCCAGTCCGTCAAACCGGGAGGCCAAAAAATTGGTCTGTGTAAAGAGATGATTGATTTAGCCAATGATTTCGGTTTAGAGCAGCTTATTGACAGGCCAACAAGGAAGAAGAAAACTTTGGACCTTTTCTTCACCTCAAATCCTACTTTGGTTGTCAAGGCAACAACCGTCCCTGGGATGAGCGATCATGACGGCATACCATCAGTAGTCATTGATATTTGTGTTAAAAAATCAAAACAAATCCCCAGGAAAGTGTTTATGTATCACAGAGCTAACACCGAAGGTTTGAAGGCAGATGCACTTAAGATAAGTGAGGATTTTGAGCGTAAAAATCTTACAGTGACTGATGTAAACGACCTATGGTGTCAGTTCAAAGATAAGGTGGAAACATATCGATTGAGCAACATGTTCCTTCAAAAATAGTAAAGAAGAACAACACAACCCCTGGATTTCACAAAAATTAAGCGGTATCAGAGACGAAAGCAGAGAGCATATAATAGTGCAGTAAAGAGAAACACACAGGAGGATTGGAACAAGTATTATGAGTTAAGAAAGTTAGTCAAGAAAGAAACAAGAAGAGCCTATAGAAAATACATACATGAAACATGTTTAGAGTCAACAAAACAGCTTTACAGTTTTATCAAGTCATTAAAAAATGATAATTCAGGAATTGCCGCCCTGAGAGATCCATCGTCAGGAAAATTGGTTTCCGAAAGTAAACTGAAAGCTGATATTCTCAACAAACAATTCATGTCCCAATTCACTCTGGAGGATTTGGAAAACATGCCTAAAATGCCTGATAGTGAAATTCCATCTATGCCAGACTTTGAAATTTATGAAGATGGGGTGATCAAGTTGCTAGAAGATCTTAATCAAAATAAAGCAACAGGCCCTGATGGTATCTCATCAAAGTATCTGAAATTAACTGCAAAAGAAATAGGAAAGGCTTTAAAAATCATATGCCAACACTCTTATGACAGTGGAGTTGTTCCTAGTGACTGGTTGATTTCAAACATTTCGCCGATATACAAAAAGGGAGACAAGACAAACCCAGCAAACTATAGATCTGTAAATCTAACCTCAGTTTGCAGCAAGATTTTTGAACATGTCCTAAAATCCAACATCATGAAACATCTGGACGAACATGGCATTTTGTGCGCTAACCAACATGGTTTTCGAAAAAACCACTCTTGTGAGACTCAGCTAATCAATACCATCCAGGAAATAGCTACCCACCTTGATCAAAAACAACAAGTGGACGTCATAATTATGGATTTCGAAAAAAGCGTTCGATAAGGTGCCACATCAACGCTTGCTACTGAAGTTGAAAAATTACGGGATTCGGGGGAAAACACTTGAATGGACTAAAGCATTTTTAACCCAACGAAAACAACGTGTTGTTGTGGATGGTCAGTGCTCTGACTGGGTAGACGTTAAATCTAGTGTCCCTCAGGGCACGGTTACTGGCCCTTTGGATTTTCTCATTTTCATTAATGATCTGCCTCAGAACTTAACATCTTCTGTGAAATTGTTCGCAGATGACTGCGTGGTTTTTAGGAAAATAACCGGATCTGAAGATGCCGACATGTTACAAAATGATTTGAATGCGCTATCTGCATGGCAGTCAAAATGGCAAATGAGATTTAATGCCAAAAAGTGCTTCGTCCTCAAAATTACTCATGCTAGAAAACAATTAGATTATAAATACACCTTAAATAACACCCCATTGGAGGAAGTTAGTGAGTACCCATATCTGGGGGTAACACTGAACTCAAAACTAACTTGGAACTCGCACATTAATAATACTGCTGCAAAGGCAAACAGAACTCTGGGATTTATTAAAAGAAACCTGTATTCATGTTCAAGACACATAAAAAGCCTGGCTTATAAATCTCTCATTCGTCCAGGTATGGAGTATTGTGGATCTGTGTGGGATCCGAATACAAAGGAACTCATACAGAAACTTGAAGCGGTGCAAAATCGGGCCGCAAGATTTGCAATGGCCGATTATGAAAGATTCAGCAGTGTGACAACCATGAAAGACAAACTTGATTGGGAGCCCCTCGAAGAACGTAGGATGACAACAAGAATCTCAGTCTTCCACCAAGCTCTAATGGGTCACCTCGCCATTCCAATGCATAATATCCTTCGCCCGGTCCAACGCTCCTCTCGACACAGTAAATTCACTCAACTACCAGCAACGAAAAACTGTTTGAAATATTCATTTATCAATCGTACTATTATTGACTGGAATAAGTTACCACATTACATCACAGACATAGAAGATAAGGACAAGTTTAAGACAACAGTGAAACAGTACTTCAAAGAAAGCAAAGAATAAGCAACCACCAAAGCATCTGCAGATTAGCACCACCCTGCTCGCGTGACTCCTCTTTAGGGGCGTTGGGCAGTAAATAATCCAGATCCAGATCCAGAATTAAAGTATTCAATAGTAAAATGGTCATAAAGAATTAAGAATATCAGATGATTAGTGACAATTAAAAGTAATTGAATGCAACATTATCTTGCATAATTATAATGGCTCACTTTAATACTGAACAATTCTGATTTTGGAATCTACCAGTTTATTGATAGCGAACCACGAAAATCCACGTGGGAAGCTAACAGACAGGGGGAGTGACGTGCGGTGACTGAAAAGATCAGATACAGATGTGAATATCTATCAGTTGCACACAAATCAATATAAATCAGAGTTTTATGCTTAAATGTAATAGCCAGAGTATGCAAAATGGGCAAGTGGACTACGAAGAAGTCTAGTTGATTGATTGATTGTTTGATTGATAAATTGATTGATTGATTGATTAGGCTTCATTCGTATTTATTAATTTCAGGGGATGTGCAATATTTATGTGTACCCCCCGGTGGTGGATTCTCAAAATGGTCTGCCAAGAATCGCCCCCCCCCTTTTATGACATACCGAAAATTGATTGATTGATTGGTTGGTCGATTGATTGATTGCCCGATTGATTGATTAATTGATTGATTCGAGCAGGACGATTTTTTAAATATGCACCCCCCCCCCAGAAATTTACCATTGCACATTTGAAAGGACAACGCATTTAAATGTAATGCGGCTTTATCGGTTTAAAATTCAGAGGCAGGATAAACCTGTCAAATGAAGCGAACTGAATGATGCTTTATACCATTGACTACCATTTGCGTTTTGTCCTCCAAACTGTTTTCATTTTGATTTGAGATCAGTGCCTGGAGTCTGCTGGTCGCCTGTTGGCACTTACCTCTTTCTCAAGTATCTTCAAGAGATTCCTAAGTATCATGTCAAGGATCAACACTCCAATAGTCTATTTTATAAATCAATTTAAGAATTAGAAATAAAAATCAACAATTCAAAAGTCTTTAATAACATGATAATAATGACTTAATAGTGAAGTTAAAGAAATTATTGCTAAATTGATGGTCTTTGATTCGATGAATTGAACCAATCTGCTAATCAACACATAACTATAAAGATTAAGCCTTCAATATTGCCGAATTTGTGGATAGACAATTAGATCAAAAATACTTATTTATCAAAACAGAGTAATTATGGACGTGATATTTTCAATAACAAATAGTACTTTAACCGTCGGCCATAAGTTATAATCCTGTTCATTTATCATTTTTGTGAATAGTATAGAGGCCTATCAAAATATTTTGAAAAGAACCACTCAAATCATTTCAATTTGTACCTTTTATCATGTTTATATCAAAATCTTCTGGACTATTAATTTTCAAGTTGCTAATGTGATTATCAGTTATTTCGGCACAAGTTTTGATTTTTGATATTTGAACTATGACCATCAGAATCGGGAAAAATAATTTAGGCGCGGCCTACTCCGCTCCGTGAATGAATGAATGAATTTAGATCAAAAATGAAAGTAGGTAAGAAAAGTAGGAGTGGTGTAAAGTCAACAGTGCGAAAACAATATAGAGATTTAAAGATTTTTTTAAAACATTTTCTTATTGGATTTCTTGGAACATGTTTAAAACTAAACATTTACAGAATTTTGATGGTTTGTGTTTAGGAATTCAAGATGTGATGTCTGCGATTGTCTTCTGATCTGATATCTTTGTTTTTAAACAAAGATATGTTAAAACATTTGGACAAAATTTGGCTTAAAGCTGCAATTAATTAAGAAGTGTTTAATATCTTATCTAGACACTGCATGTGTTTGCAGTAAAATGTATTGAATGTGGAGACATGAAGGATGAAGAGAAGAAGGCCGGGGAAGAAGGTGATATATAGGAAAGGAACGAATGAGAACGAGAAAGAAGCAGGCCATTAGCCAGGACCTGTGGATGTGCGAATCTTCCAACCTTTTCAAGAATCTTCGTTCTCAAAGCAGCAGACCTCTACCCTCTCTACAATTGATTTTGAGCCTATATTTTAGACAAATTGCACAGAAAGTTTATGATTCGGAGTACATTTGTCTAAATTTGTGACATTTTGGGCCCAATTTTGCTATTACAGAAAAGGTACACTTTTTGCCTTATGAAAGGGTGTGTCCTTCTGGCTGTGGGCCTGGAGAGAAGCAAAAAAGATGCTTGGAAGATGGAACTTTAGAGAATGGAGAAAGGACATTGGCGTAAGGGAATTTGTTTGATGTCAATTTGTGGAGCGGATAAAATGGGATGATGAGGATCAAACTATGTGTCATTTAATAACATCACATAATTGGTAATGATATAAGTTTAATAAAATTATCAATATGGCTAACCTCCGACCACTTCCCCGAACCGATCGGTTTAAACGATTCCTGATAAGTCAATACTGAGACGACTTGGCGCCTGGCAATCTTGTCCTGTTGATCTTAGATGATCCTTGAGAGCTTTTCATTCTATTTAAGGCATTATTTGATTTTGTTCACAAAATGCTAATCTTCTATATTTTTCATTGATGCGTTTTTCCCCGTGGTTAGGTACGCGCCCAGGCATGTGTAAATCAAGTATTGATCATATTGATAACATTTATGAAATATCGATTAAAATGCGTGTCCATGTGAGGAGCTTTGAGAGACAAATCGAATTTGGCCCAAATGCTCGACATGTCAGAAGTTTGTGCTAGATAGTCCCATCGCGCTATCAGATGTCAGATCTTCAGAATGCTCATGCACTCTCTAAAATGTAAAAGAGTGAATTTCCACTCTTTCAAGGAGTTGAACGAAAGACAACCGATTTACCCGTTGTTGAGTGGAAAACACTCTAATATGAAAGAGAGCACATTTTCTTTATATTATTCACTCTTTTGAGAGTATATTAATGCAGACTTTTTTCAATCCTTGGAGTGAAATTTTCCACTCAAAAAGGGTTGTCCTCCATTTCACTCTTTCACTCTTTTTTTTCATTATTTCCACTCCGATTTAGAGAGTAGACCTATATTATAGGCCTATGCGTCAACCTCCTCCATATAAAGAACTTTGTTTTTCGCACTTTCAGCAACTGTTTAGTTTTGAAATTTTGGCAAGAAAATGGCATGGGCAGTGTCATGATGCGGAATCCAGGCTGAATTTCTGTTTGTTTGACTGATGCATCCTACTACACAGCAGACAGGACGCGCGCACCTATTTGATAAACAAATTAACAAATAAATACATATTTAAAAATATTTATTTATTTGTTACGTTAAAAAGTGAGCTGTTGTAAACTGCTTATCCACAAAAATAGCCTGTTAAGTAAAATTTCAAAAAGTTTTAGGGACCTGAGCTTTCGATCCTAGCAGGATCTTTATCAAAGGCAGAGTGACAAGACAACACACAAACATGCATATAGGGACATGGACATAAAGGAAAAGGAAAATAGCAAGACAATAGAAGACATAAGTGTTGTTATTATTTTGTTTATCCACTTTCCATCATGTTTGTGTTGCTTTTTTTTTTTTTTCCTCGGCATTGTTCTTTTTAACTCCAGTTCCTCCTGTAAAATGTTTGGTACCTTTAAAAAATTATATATTAAACTTACTAAACAAACATATTTACACAGGTTTCAGTAAAATTCGCACAAACATACTACAACAAAAATAGCTAATTCTGCGGATTATCATTTAAAAGCGCGTGGCAGAAGATTGGAAAAGTGAAGGAAAGTTCACCTCAATCCAATAATTTGTGCACCTAATCTGTAAGTATAAGTAGACGAATCGTAATAATCACCAACCTTCAATGTATTTGTATGTTTGTTAAATGGCATATATCAAGAGTTAGTGCAGAAGACCTATATCGGCAATAGCTGCCCTATTGACATTTTGACTAATTCTGTATTGCATATTGCATGTATACATCAACAAGTGACAGCTGGCAGCTATTGCAGATGGGGCTTTCTTGCTGCTAATCACTCAATATCAATCTCCAATAATCACAATAGTCAAACTCAGTGGGCGATCTTCCTCCAAAGTGACAGGCGTATTTTCAGCCATTGTGCTGTTAAAGTTCGTGTCGGAAAACCGGATAAAGTTTGGCATGTAAAGATTATATGATAATGATAATAAATCCATATGTATGATTTGTTCTAGGTGACCATCTTGACCCATGTTGAGTTAAAATATCAGAAATCAACATTTAAAACTGTCAATGAATGTGTAAAACCCTTAAAAATGGTCGATACTGGAACAGAAGCACAGCAGTGCATAACTGTTAAACTTAAGTTTTCCAATTTCTTATCATCAAAGAATAATAGTGATAACACTGGTGACATCATATAATTTTTACAAAAGGCAAACAATGAATCAAACACAGGACCTTAGATGTACGATGCCATGGGCACTAAAAGCCCGAGTAAAAGGTCTAACGACACCCCCATCAATCCCTATCAGCATCGATGACAATGATATGGTCGTCTTTGTCGTCATCAGCAGCAGCAATATCATCATTATTATTATCATCTCATCATTGTCGTCGTCATCATCACCGTCGTCACAGTCATTTTTGACATCAACAGCATCATCAACATCACCATCTTCAGAAGCTATCTTCTGAAGATAGCACGATTGGTATATATATATGCAACCGTCTGTATCATCACAACTTATTTATTGCCTTCTGAAGTTCTGAGTGCACTTACACGGCCTTAACTTTAAGAAAAATGTGTGCTTGAACATCGAATTGATAACATACCAATATTTACTAATCTTGACATGCGAGGGTTATCTTTTGAAAGAAGTCTCTGTCTCTTAGAGAAATAATATTGATAACCTTTTAAAGATTTATTGAATTGTTATTGAACCATTGTATTTCATGTTTACTTTTAAATGCAGCACATACCACGAAAATTAAGTCGGCTTCTACACTGCATATGAAGTTACGTTGTAAATTATTTCTCAAATCAGAAATCAAGGAAGATGCATTATTTGAACACTAAACGAAAATACCTGGCTTCGAATCAGATCTAAAATAATAATAATATTGCATGCCACAATATTGCAATCGAATGCCTATAAAACATAACTACTGTCTGTTCAATTAGCTTAGATTCTTGTATTTTTAAGATATTTGAAAAACTAAAACACGGTGGTCAAAGTCATCAAAGAAAAGTGTTAGCTCAGCCTTAGACCCAACGTGATTTATACTTTTCAAATTCCAAAGTTCAATTTGAAACCCCATTTCTTTTCAATTTTGGTCTTTTCCCGCGATATTTTTATAAAAAGCCGTAGAACGTCAGGTACCATAAACTTTTTTTAATCAATCCATTTAGTGCAATGGGGACGAATGTCATAATAATTAGATGCGCTGAGATATAGTATTCGACCATCCGCATCAGTAAGTATTGTCCAGCTAAATAGATATATTTGCCAGTAGGCCTAACTTTTCGCCAGCCCATCGGGCTGGTACCTATTTCTGGGATGGTGTTTGTATGCTCAAGAGATTAATTTTTATTGGTATTGGAATGACTTTTGTTTAAAACTTTTTGTGGTTGAATTTTTAAAAAAATATTTTAATTCGATTTGTAAGGAAAAGTAAGTATGTTTTGCCGTTTCAACGAAAGAAAACGAGTGAGTATTACCAAAGTTATGTTTGAACTAATTATGACTTTAAAAGTTCTAGGTATAGGCCTAAATGTAACAATAATAGTTAATATATAGCATCATATGGTCAGCAGAAGAAAATCTGACATCACCTATGATGTCATATCAGTGTCCTTGACCGGGGTCCTTACTCCTTGACCACTGAACAGCGTGATATCATGTTGATAACAGATCTATAGAATCAAAATCTTCATCATATCCCCCGGATCATATCACAGATTCTCAACAATCTGTGATCATATGGACCATATTGATGTGAAAGTAGTTATCTATCATATCCTGTGTCGTTTTATGGATAAAAATGACTCAAAATGTTATTGATGAAATGGTTGCTATCATAAACATCAGTTTTGTCTTTTCAACAGGAAAAATCCGATGCAAAATAAAGTTTTTAGGGCCTAGCTATAATATGGGCATAATTTATGCATGTAGGCCTATAGTATTGAACAATGTACCCCATTTGACATGCACTTATAGATAAATAAATTGTCTTACTTTATTAATTTAATAACTTCTTTATTATAAATAAAATGACACATAACTAGTTGATTCATAAAATTACATTCAACAAAATGATTGAAGAGAAAACCCACAAGGCACTAGGCAGACTGTTATAGAATGGAGTAGGTAAGATGCCATGTCCATAGCTTCGCAGGAGTTTCCGACTAGCAATCAACATGATCAGCCCATTCAGAAAAACACAGTTTAAGAGTGAAGATTGTAGTGAGTAACCAGTCCTTTATAAATGTGCTGGCCACTATCTATTATAATATAGTAGGCTTAAACTATACATTGCGAATTAATTAAGTTATTTTAAAATAAAATGTACATGTAAGTTAACTCAAACCGGCAGTGTATTTGTGAAGTGGTATATCGAAAGCAGTGAAATCGGACATTCCTAAGCGAAGATATTGAGTTCGTAAGTTCTGGTATTACAAAATTGGAAATTGAGATATCGTGGGTAAAAAGCTGAAAAGACAAAAAACAACAACAACAACAACAACAACAAAACAACAACAAAACAACAACAACAAAAAACAGACCAGAACAATTTGGAGTAATGAATTAAAAGAGTTGACATGAGATTAGGAATTAATGTTTTCTGCTGTTTCAGTGTGCATGTTCTCATCGTTGATGGTTTGGTGGACTGTCATGTAGATGTAAGCGTGATCCTAAAAATGCCTTTCACATTGACCAAAACTAATTACAAGACCTCTTCTACATTGAGGCTGGCTTTCCTTTTAAAGGGAATTTTTATTTATGTTGAAACCGTTGAATCATTACGTTATTATAAAAATGTGAATATGAACTAAGGTTTTCCAGAATAGGCCCAGCTTATATAAATACATTTCTTGCGTATTTATATTTATTATTGGAAAGAAATGATGGTGTTAAACAAAACTCAATTTACATTGTAAACCAGTTGAAATAAGAACGAAATCCATAATTTTAATGTCATTGTTTAGGAAAAAGATAATGCTCAACATAATGTTATGCATAAAACGTATTCGCGCATATAATTTCGTGCAACAAAAACATGTGGACAATCGTCACCTATAGACCCTATCCAATACCCGGAACGACATAACAATTGAAATGGCAGGACAGATTGTTTTGCTGAATTGGATAGGGTCTATGCCCTAAGTTGAGAATGGACCATCCCACTCGATTTGTGAAAAGGTCGCGAACCCTTTTGGTGGACCCAAGTAACTGCCTAAAATGAGGCAAAATTGAAAAGAAATGGGGTTTTAAATTGAACTTTGGAATTTGAAAAGTTAAAATCACAATGGGTCTAAGGCTGTGCTAACACTTTTCTTTGATGACTTAGACCAAAATTTGTTATTTTTTCAAATATCTTAAAAATACAAGAATCTAAGCTAATTGAACAGACAGTAGTAACAAACATGAAATGCGGAATCGGATTAATAATTTTTGTATTCATATTCAGAATTAGCTATCTTCAGAAGATAGCACGATTTGAGTATGCAGGCTACTAGTACTACTAGGCTGATTGGAACCCTGAAGCTGAATTTATACTTCACCACTTATTGCTGTTTGTCCAATGAGGTAGCGCGCTTTTTGTTTGGCTATAAACCAATCGCTTGTCGCTCAGCGATGGAGTATAAATTCAGCGTCATTCTAATAAATGTCGCTGTTCTGCTGCCAAACTTCATAACTCCTATATCTGCTATATGTGTTAAATATGTACAATACAATATACCTATTTAACACCTAGCAGCTATTGGAGTTAAAGAGGTTTTGCCAGAACAACGACGATAACACATTGCATGCGTGAAATAGCCGCAAGTCCGCCAAAATAGAATGATAGCTCATGATGCTCTCTTAAGGGAAGGGGTATGAACGTTTGGACAGTATTATTGTGGGACATTAGAGCATATCAGACATATCGAATTGCATTCTGAATACGAAGAATGTCATTCTGATATCAAATAATTTTGATTTTTTTTAAAATTCGCAATGTAATACACATTTTATGGCAAATCATTAAAATTGATATTTTTGATATTTAACAGTACTTGAAGTAAACTTTATAAATCTGATGATTTATACTTAAAGTGTATGTAGGTGGGATGAAAAAGCCGACGATCAATTGAAAATTTTGACCTTTCGTATTGAAGATATGGATTTTTTCCCAAAAACACCCAAAAAAATTATGTCTTTTTGGGACAAAAATCCATATCTTCAATATGAAAGGTCAAAATTTTCAATTGACCGTTGGCTTTTCCTCCCTGCTACATACACTTTAAGAATATATCATTAGATTTATATAATTTACTTCGAGGACTGTTATATATCAAAAATTTGAAAAATATCAAATTTGTATAATTTGTCATAAAATTTGTATTACATTGTGATTTTCAAAAAATGAAAATTATTTGATATCAGAAAGACATGCTTCGTATTCAGAATGCAATTCGATACGTCTGAGGTGCTCTCATGTCCCACAAAAAATACTATCGAAACGCCATAAACGCTCATGATCCCTTAATCTTGGAGACCAACATCGATTTCACCAATCAGATAGGGGTACCCATCGATATTAAATTCCTACATCTTTTCAGCATTTGACAACCCTCTCTTATTTCAAATAACATAAATAACAACTCAAACACCACAAATTATGTTTTCCACGTGAAACTGCTTTTTTAATTCTGCTGTTTGACATCAAAATATAACTTACAAAACATGTAAAGAACTTACGTGACAAAGCAATATATTCATCAAGTTTATAAACTTAAGCAATGCGTAGACTTGTGCACATGTTACAGAATTAGACAGAGTAAAACAGTGTCAGTCACTGCATGCGTAAGAAATTAAGGCACAAGAATGCTGTTATAATTATAATACACATTATTCATAATGTGTAAAGTTTTTGTCGACATTAACAATAATTTTTTACAAAAATTTCAACTGAAATTAATAATACAATCTCATTGACAATATTAATTAAATCAAGTTTAATTGATTAAAGTATAAGTTTCAAGCGATTGTTCTTGCCCACTGATTTGCACGAACACGTGGTCATTTACCATTGGGCCAGAACCCAGGTAAAGGTCCCAAAATTGCTGCGCATCTTTCTTTTAGCCCAAAAATGTTTGGGCCAAAAATAGGGTAGAATGTCTATAATCGCGGAAACAAAAAATAATATGCTCGTCCCCCACTAAATGTTGATGATTCCTCCGCCATGCACTGTCGATCTTATAGTGTAGGCTTATAGTGAAAACCAAAAGCAAACCACTTTCAGCGCACATGCCTTCCTCACGGGGGAGGGGCTACACATGTTGGCCCGGCCCAGGGCCCCAAAAATGTAAACCCGGCCCTGCATGCCTGCAATGATGAAGCTATCTCTTCGAAATGAGTCTTTTCAGAGCCATCGAAACATCAGTATGAAAGTGTTCCCTAGTTTATACCACTATTTTCAGAGCACCATCTTAGAAAGAGCAGTGCAATATATTTGATATTAGGCAAAGGAGCATCCCATTATACAAGAGGAACTCGCAAGATGTTTTTCCTAAAGAAGTCAGAGCTTATTCTGCATCTGACGAAAGCTTGGCAGTTTTTATACTTATCCGCAGGCCGACCATGACATTCCACCCACCCAATCCCACAATGCCCCTTAAACATAGAAACAATATCCACGAACAAACGTAATAAAATTCACTTGGTTAGCAAAAGGCCTACCGAATCAACGTTGTGATGCTAAACCAGTAATAAACTCGTTTGCTCTATAATAACATGATATATAATATTGCACGTCCCTTATAAAAGTTAACATCAAAATAATATCATCGTTGTTAATCAATGATAATACATCTCTTATTTACAACAAATAAAACTAATTTTGAACGACATAAAACTAAAATGATATGTTACAACTATGTTGTGATACTGTAAGCTAAATGCATCAGCGATAAACAAGATTCCGAACGAGATTGTCTGATCTCTATTCTTGAGCATAATGAATCAATCCTTTCCCGTGATCAGTCTACCACACTGACCGTTCATCTTTTTTTCTTTAAAAAAAATCATTTTCGTTACAATTTTGTTCAAAAAGTCTTTGACCAATCCAGAATCCCCGCTAAAAGAAGGATGCTGATGTTGCTGATATTACGGTGTAATATCATCACATAACACTGTGCGTCCTTGTTAATAATAATATGTTAAATAAATTCATCTGCATAATTATGTGATCTGTCTTGTGCTACAAAAGCTGATCAAATTATGATGGGTTCATTCCCGCTACTACACAAGTCCATCAGCTGCTAATTCCTCAGAAGTTCCAGCCGATTTAATGAGTGTGAAGAATTGTTTGGAATATGTGTAGTTTATGGAGTTGTACGTTAATGTGGCGAAAGTCTGACCGGTGATGGCGAAGATGGGACCAATGATCGAACCTCGTGGTACCCCCGTTGTCGGCAAGTGCAGTAAACGACGCCGCACTTTTTACATGGATCATGTGTGGATGGTGGGGCTGTGAATAAAAAGCACAAAGATGATTTTCGTTAATTTGGGTTTAGATTTTAGCTTCATTAAAAATATATGTTTATACTGGCTTGCTAATTCTATGACGTAGAATGTTACCTCGAAGAGGAATAATTTCCGGATAAATAACCATTTAATACACAGAAGTTTGCAATGCATTGTGGGACAGTTTTTGCAGTTTTGGGACACTTTGCCCTCTGACCTATTGGGAAAATTCAGAAAATTTGTTTTATGTGCATACAAAGTATAGGCCTAATCTAAAATGTTTTACAAGAATGAAAACAAACTCAAAAAACAATATTATTGAATAAATTAATTATTTAAATATTTTTAATGATAACATTATGATAATAATAAATTAATAAATAATAATTACAGCAATTTCCCAAAGTGTCCCAAAACTGCTCAAAAACAGGAAGTTACAATGGCGATTGGGCTTATTTGTCAAGTTCATTACCAAGAAAATTGATTGAATGAAGAAATGAAAGACAGAATAATGGAACTAAGGAAGGAAGGAAATAAAACTAAAGGAAGGAAAGATGGAAAGAAGAAAAAATAATGAATCAATTCGTAAATCAAACAATCTATCAATCTTGCAAATGGATCATTCAGTAAATCGATAGATCAATCAATAAATCGACAGATCAGTCAATCAATAAAACAAATAAACAATCAATCAAGCATTCAAACAAATGAAGCAGCAACCAGGTTTTATAGAACGGATGGTGAAATCAAACAGTACAAAACAAACTTATAGGATGAAAAATAACACGAAATTATATGAGATCTGAGATTGAGGGTTTAGGCCTATAATAATAAGCCTCGATTATATATACCCTGGCTGACGAACATTTGGGAAAGGTGAATAAATGCTGATGAACATTATTGTTTAAAGTGTTGATTAAGTGAGTAATCAGACATAGTACAATTCAATTCATTAGGTCGTTTTGATCGTGATTTGATATAAACAAGACTATAGATTGCATTGTTACCATGGTTACCATCTGTAACGTGAAAAGGAAATCTTGAGAACGATATTTAAAAAAGAAATGCATTGCGTGATAATTAATTAACTGCAAAACAATGACCAAATGAACAAACAACAAAATTAAACTCCCACGTCTTGCTTGGAGGGGTTGTTTACGACAAACGTATCCAAATATCTTTTTATATTTGTTTTATTTTTTATTTTTTGGCATATCATTATAGGTTAAAGATTTTCTAGCCGCTGTTACAAACAAAAAGTTCCTATACTCTTTCCCTCCTGTTGGATGCTGTCAGCCCTTATATTTAATATTTTTAGGCATTTTTGTACTTTTTAGCCCATTTTTGTCAAATTCCCCCCCCCCTGAAAGTTAACTTTCACTCCTTTGCCCACCTCTCTGAAAAAGTCCTGGTTACGCCACTGAATTGAAGTGCAAGACTCAGTACCTACCATTCCTGTTTGGCTCTCCTTTATCTTTTCCGTTAACTGTCTTCACGTTACTATATTTCTTCTGGCGAGCTCGAGAGTTTTGAAACCAAACCTGGTAAAAGAGAAAACCCAACAATTAATTAGTTGATATGTTACCATGGTTATTCATGTTAGGTTTACAGAAACTACACATAAAGGCTTCTTCTCGCCCTCACACCTGCACCTGATCTCTTTGTGCCCGCTGCCTTCTCTTTCTCCCGTGATCATTTCTCTATCTTGTTCATACCCCCCTTTCTCTCTCGACCCATCTCGTTCTCTCTCTTCACATTTTCTTTCGATTGTGCTATTCCAGTTCAAATCCACAAACGTCATTAGATACGACCTAAAGTCTGCACAAAAAGAAACTCAGCTGTTATAAATGCGCCTATAGCTTTAGATCTAATAATTGTTTCCACATTATTTCTACATAGAAAGAAGGATGATTTATTTACGCGCATTTTGATACCCCATTTGTCCAATTGTGTTCAATAGTAACAACACAGCAGCGTTTTAACGAAAAAATAACCGAATTAAAAAGTTGCAGCTACTTGTATTGCTTTGAAGTCAGCGCGAAGATAAATGGAGGGTTTTACGTGCCACTATGATTGCGTAATAACCATTGATCGCTGTAAACTGCAACTTTTTAATTCGGGTATTTTTCTTTAAAAGCACTGCTGTGTTGTTAATATTGAACAACATTTGACAAATGGGGTATCAAAATGCGCGTAAATAAACCATCCTTCTTTCTATGTAGAAATATTGTTGAAACAATTATTTGATCTGAAGCTATAGGCGTATTTATAACAGTTGAGTTTCTTTTTGTGCAGACTTTATATCCCACACATGGGTGTACATTAAAAATGGAGTCACATATTCAGGTAACCCTATTTGAAATGCACACGCCCTGTGTGAGAGATGAAGGTCATGCCTTTCGTAGGGGGTGTATGAATTTTAACTGGAATAGCTCATTTTGCTCTCTTTCTCTCTCTCCCCTCCACGTTCCTCTCTCTCCCCATCTCCCCGCTGTTTCTCTGTATTTCTCCCATTCTTTCTCCCCCTCTGTCTCCACATTTGATAACAAACAATCAACCCGCCCAATAAAAGGTGCCGGAATAACTTATTCTGCATGTTCAGTGGTCCAAAACAATATTGCCATAATGCCATGTGTTTATGTTTTTGAGGTAAATCACATAATTACACATTTTCCTTTACCTGGGTGACTCTCTTGGTGAGTCCAGTACCCCGTGCTATTCTTTCCAGATCTTGTCCATCTGGGTTCGAATCCAAGTTAAAATTAGCCTGTAGTATCTCAACCTGTTCCTCTGTGAACGTGGTTCGAATCCGTTTGGTTTTTATTGGGAAGTTACCGTCATGCCCACAGCTCGAGTCATCTGGAAGTAATGAAATTTCAACAACATTTATTTTAGCAAACTTTGTTGGTTTTATGGCTAAAAAATTATACGTTCACAATATTATTTTGCATTTCGACCTGCGGTAAATGACGAAATAATTGAAGCAAAAATCAGATATACCATCTGACATGCATGTCATGTAAAATGAGTAACTACACAAAGGCACTGCATGAAAACTTTTCAATTCATTATAATTATGGAAAAAAATCATAATGAGAGGCTTTAAAAACATGAATAAATCCTTTGAATTATAATATTGTCGCGTGCGCACCTGCCTATGTACTGATGTAGAGCTTCTGGCATAAAGACATCTTATGTGTAAGTGATAATCGCAATAAAGAGGTTTCATAAAGACATCTTATGTGTAGGTGATAATCGCGATAAAGAGGTTTCGCTCAGTCATAATAACATAATCTGTGCTTAACTATTAATGCAACATGTCATTTTCCGCACGTAAGATACATTGGCTTCCAACAGCGTCAAACTTAATCGATTTATGGCACGAGACCTATGAAATTATTATAAAAGTCAGCAGAAGACTATCACACTTTATTAAGTTATTTAATAATGAATATAGCTAAGTAGATATAATTATTGAATTATTGTACAGTACAAAGAAGAAAAAACACCAGCCAAAACTGTCTACATCATGCTGTTACTAACATATGCCTTGACATAGTTTAATGATTACGCATACTATGAATTTCTCTTGGTTCAGCAGCGCTTTGTTGATGACCATTTCTAAAGCCTTTTCAAAATAATGTCAAAAAAACCCCAAAAACTCAATGAATGACGGTGCGAGTTTTCCCTCTGATTAATGTATTCTTGTTGACCGGAGTATGAAAATTAAATTCGATGTACCATTCAAATGTAGGTGCAGAATTCAAGTTAGAGCATTCGGTTATAATAATAATGTTCCATGTACTTTTTAATGGTTTAAGGGATCTGGAATGAGCGTTTTAAGCGTTTCGACAGTATTTTTTGTGGGACATGAGAGCACATCAGACATATCGAATTGCATTCTGAATACGAAGAATGTCTTTCTGATATCAAATAATTTTCATTTTTGAAATTCACGATATAATACAAATTTTATGACAAATTATTAAAATTTGATATTTTTCACATTTTTGATATATAACAGTCCTCGAAGTAAATTTTATAAATCTAATCATATATTCTTAAAGTGTATGTAGCTGGGAGGAAAAGCCGACGATCAATTGAAAATTTTGACCTTTCATATTGAAGATATGGATTTTTTCCCAAAAAGACCTAATTTTTTTTTGGTGTTTTGGGAAAAAAAATCCATATCTTCAATACGAAAGGTCAAAATTTTCAATTGACCGTCGGCTTTTCATCCTACCTACATACACTTCAAGTATAAATCATCAGATTTATAAAGTTTACTTCGAGTACTGTTAAATATCAAAATATCAATTTTAATGATTTGCCATAAAATGTGTATTACATTGCGAATTTCAAAAATCAAAATTATTTGATATCAGAAGGACATTCTTCGTATTCAGAATGCAATTCGATATCTCTGATGTGCTCTAATGTCCCACAATAAATACTGTCCAAACGTTCATACCCCACCCCTTAACAAATTGATTGAAATATTTCTCTATTATAGCCTACAGGGTTAATTAAGGTTAAACAAAGTGTTGAAGGGCTTTACCTCCAGAAAAAATATATTATTACCTTATACGTAAGAAAATATGTCTACTTATCATGTGAAATAAAAAAATCCGGAAAAAATTGTGTGAAAATGTGTTTTTAGCCTATTTTTTAGCTGTTATCAAGCACTATTATTCGATTTGTTTACAAGCGCCAAGCAACTGTCGTCTGGGAGAGTGATTGACATCTTTATTATTAGAGAAGAATGGAATCTGTATAGTTCATGAATATTCATGTAGTATTTACACAACCTGTATCCCAGCCATTTTTGCCTAGTTATCGTAATCGTTCATATAAGACGCCCATATGATCCATGGTGTTAAACTGATATTCAACAACTTTATATCTCTCGATCTTTGCGATCCGAAATATTGAATTTCAACTTTAGGCACATCTCTAGCAAGGTAATAAATACCTGTCACAAATAGAGGTCTTGAAATGTTACTTGCAACGTTAAAAATGTGAATAGAGAACAAATCGGGTTCAAACATGCTTCAAAAATATGAAGGTAATTGTCAACGCCTACTACCAGAATAGCCGGAAGAGGGCAGACTTCATAAGGGAGTGTTCATATATTTTAGTGGGGGACAAAGAATTTGGAACTTATTTCGGGAAATTTCCTGGGTTTTTGGTGTTTTTTTTTAATTTTATCTTCCTGTTCGGGTGTTTCGGTTGGCACATTTTCGGGGCATTTTCATGGAGTTTACAGGAGTTTTTCGTGGTTTCTCTGTAGCTGCCGTGTGTACTTTTCCCCACGTACAGGGTATAAATCCTGGGTATAAATAAATAAATGAATAATAACATATAAAAAAAGAATCTGGAACTTCAACGTCAAAAAACAAGACAAATTGTACCCTGCTAAAAATATCAACCCATATCCTCTCTGAGAATAAAAATAATAAGACTCCAACCTCACCTGCAAAAAAATATTTTTTCGGGGGATAATTTGGGATAAGTTCGGGCATATTTTATTGCGACAATTTTCAAAATCTATAAGGTGAAATGTGTCGTGGGGACTGGGTGCGGCAGATTTGGGGTGCATTTTCAGCCATTTAGTTTAGACTCTGTTGTATTTTTAGCCATGATTTTATTGACCCTCAGTGTCATGAAAATTAGGTTCAAGAAGGGTATTTTCAATAATTTTCTCGAAAAAGTAAATATTTGCGAAAACTTTCAGTCCAAAAGTTGATACAATTTTGGGTCTGTTTTCTTCAAATTTGGTTTAAAATCGTACCGTAGTTTTTCGGAGTCACAGCCTCACATCCTTACCCAAACCAGCTTGAGAAGGTTCCCCGGGTGTGTGCAAATTTGTAATTTATAGGCCTACACTCGTTATTTAAGCCTAAAATCAAAGTGTTAATACCATTAACACTGCCATGGCCCGTTTTGTCGTGATGACTGGCTTCCAAAATGTAGGCCTATTTCAAATTATAAATCTGGTCCCGCTAGAGGTGTGTTTTTACCCGCGGAGGTCTCTCCCTCGGGTTCGTGGATGTGCCACAGTTTTGGGGTAGGCCTACCTTTTCAACGACTATGATGGGTGGGTTTACAGCGAAGACCAACTTTTGGGCGCATTTTGGCAAAAGTGCCCTTAGAAAAAGCGTCAAATTAGGCCAAATTTTGATGACTTTGATCCCCGCGGTACAAATGTTTTGAAGAGACCCGCCCGAGGTGTTTTTATTTAAAAAAATGGTCGGGCCTGCTAAAAAACCTCCCGGAATCAAGCATGGGTAGGCCTACCAAAATGCCTTGAGACCCCCCCCCCCCAACCCAGCGCCGGGACCTACATGACATGATATTCTCCGCGAGTCCACCAGAAAATATAAAAATACAACATTTTGATAGGCCTACTATATTTGTCTGTATAAAGAGCTAGGCGTACCGGGATTTGCCGACTCAATGTTCATTTTGAACCATTAATATTTGAGCCACGGCGCTCGGGAATGTGAAAAGCGGGGGGGGGGAGAGAGCAACAAATTATTCAGGACGATGCGTGAGATTTTACTCATTTTCCAGCTTTTTGCGTGAGATTTATTACGTAGGCGTGAGATTATACTACCTTGGCGTGAGACCGTGAGAAAGTGACCCAATGCGTGAGACTCACGGCCAATGCGTGAGAGTTGACAGCCCTGCTTGTAGGCCTACCGCGTATGTCTACCGTGATGACAGTAGCGTAGCTGCCGGGGGGGGGGGCAATTGCAAAAATTGCCTATTTGGGCCCCCCCCCTAGTGCAAGGAAAAAAGAGGGAAAGGGGGGGGAGAAAGAGGAAAAAGAGAGAGAGAGGGTGAGAGGAGGGGCAGAGAGATGGGGAATCCAAACGATATGCAATACAGCTCAATAGGCCTACCATATACGATTATGATAAGCCTGGCAAAACTTGTCTATTTGGGCCCCCCCCCCAGTGGGAAATTTGGTGGATATTTGGGCCCCTCCCCATAGGGCCTACAGTCTTGCCCCTCCTGGAAAAAATCCCAGCTACGCCGCTGCGTGATGATGTTGCAAACTTGCGGAAGTTCATTCATAAATTTCCCATTTCCACTCGACAACAACAGACCAGCACGCAGCGCGCAGTAGCTAATCCCCGAGCTAATCAGAGACATGTGCGTTTCTCTTTCAACAGAAAATAATGTGACCATGTGACTGACACGATGTACGCTTCAAATAATTATGCTCTCGGCGTCAAAAGTATGATAATGGAAAAAATTTATAATGAACACTCCCTTATTTAGCCACACCTTTCTCGTGTTGCCTGGTATATCAGCAAAATCCTACACTATCGCCTTCCCTTGGTAAAATCCCTGATAAAAACTCGTGATATTGAAATTGAATTTCAGCGCCAGAACTTCCGTCATTCTAGCATCATGGATGGATAGGCTATGCAGTGGCGCCGCTAGGGGGGGCAGTATTTCCCCAATATTTTTTCTTTCTCATCCAGTTTTTAGGCAAAATCCCCACAATTATGTAATTTTCCACTTTTTGCGGCAATTTCAAGTGCAATAAGTGCCCCCGTCTCAAATTCACTTCCCCCCGGGCCCCATGCCCGGAAAAAAATTCTGGTTCCGCCACTACGGGTATGGCCATAGCGTCCCCCCCCCCCGTTGCCCTTGGTTATGCTGGACGTATGAGAAATTTAGAGCGTATTCCGCCAATTTTAGAAATTTTAAAGGTAGGCCTATATACAGTGTAGGCATGTATATAGCCTATAGAAAAACGGATCACAGTCAAATAAAATATAAAAATCGTAGGCCCAATAATTTTACTAATGGCATTTATTGAGCTGCTCACTTCTTGAAAATCCTATGGTTTAATATTGATATTATATAATTGAGCTCCTTGTCAAGCTCCTCAGTAGGCCTACACATAGGAGAGTGACTGAGCTCCCGCTATTTTCAGAAATGAAGGCCTGGCCTATTAAATGAATAATTAGGATTGAGGCAGCCTTTTGTTTCATTTTACAGAACTTTTTAATCCCCAAAATTAGTGGGTTTTTTAATGGGGAGTAGGCTTTTAAAACGAAATTCAAATTTGGCAATATTTTCCATTGCTTAATGAATTGATCTGCGTGAAAATGCCT
The DNA here is from genome assembly GCF_039555335.1 of Amphiura filiformis. Taxonomy (NCBI): domain Eukaryota; kingdom Metazoa; phylum Echinodermata; class Ophiuroidea; order Amphilepidida; family Amphiuridae; genus Amphiura; species Amphiura filiformis. The sequence goes on along the minus strand of NC_092644.1, from coordinate 48,550,005 downwards.
AAACATGTGGCCAGAGCGGATGACTGGTATAAAAATCTTAACTTGTGAGAAAGGACGTAGGCCTATGGGGTTGTATGAGGCTGTGGTGTGACGAAATGCCCCTTTAATGTGTGCAAAGTCATTCTTCCTTTCGACCTGCCAAAATCAGTAATTTTATTCCCTCCCCCGGCCCCGGCTTGCCAAAAAATTGCTTTCTCGAAAGGCTGTGCAATCAGTACCGGTATTAGCCTACTAATTATAAGCCAAAATTTCCAAGCGACTCGCTAAAAATCGCTTGCCTCCCGTCTCGGCCAGCCGAAAATCGCTTGTCCGCACCCCCTGGACTGCCAAATTTTTGTGGCCCCTCCCCTTGGCCTGCCAAAATGCCCCATCCCTTTGCATATAGCCTATATATAGGCATATGCCAATTTTTTGGGATCCCCAATTTCCATACCCATACCCATACCTTAAATGGATTTCTAAATATCTACCTGTTGCAAGCGCAGCATTGGCGCTGGATTTTAAGCTAGAAAATACCTAAATATTTTAAAATCCAAACTCGGCAACACCACTTGCCCTCGGCAACACCACTTGGCAAATACAGCCCGTCGTAACAATGTCGTACGTAAACATGTGTTTTAAAAAGAAATGAGAGTGTCACTTCTGTCCAAAAAATTTCGAATTTTGGCCTTGAGCAGCGACAATCAGAGGTAAGAAAAACACAGTATGACGCAGCTTGAAATATAGAATCACTATATCAATTTTGAAGTGTGTACTTCAAAGCACAAGCCGAAACGAGGTGACATGGTTCGAAAAAAAAATTGATTTCGCTGTATCTTTTTATCGCGAAACTAGACAATTTGGCAGCAGCGAGTCGGAAAAATAGCAAATATCTCAATTTTCTGCTATCGAAATGAAAATTTAAATAGCACCTGCATGCAGAAGAGGGTTTATAGAAATAATGTAGGTCAGAATTTTGTCTATGAAATCTTGCACGGAATTATTATTACTGGTTACAAAACGACATACAAGTGGAGGCCATTTTACTTCAAATTCGGCCAACATTTTAAGCTTACATAAAAAATCGAGACAACCAATATCAAGAATGAATATGCACATTCTTTTATTGACTTGTTTGTAATGTGCGTCGAAGTTCCCAACAAAATCGCCACTTCCAATGAGAAATTATGGCCGTGTTCCCAAAAATCTTGATGCTCCGGATATTGAAAAAATTTGAAATGTTTGAAAAGTACATTTCATTTTGAGCCAAGTGGAAAATTCAAGCATAATAATGACCCTTACACTTTCAGCTTTTAGACGTAGTTTGCGTTTTCTCTCTCCGATATTTATTTCCAGAAATAGATAAGTTTAAAGGGGCTACGTGCATCCCATTTTGCTTCTGAAAATGGCAAAATTGTGTATAACCTTAACGCCGATATCTACATGCTGAGAATATCAGCTTAATTGAATCAGCTTAAAACTCTTGAATTAAAAATGAGCAATTTTCACTAGACTATCCCGTAGTCCACTTGCCCATTGTGCATACTCTGGATATTGTATTTAAACAAGAATTTAAGCTTAAAACTCTTGATTTAATTAATGTGTGCACAATTGATAGATTTTCACATCTGATCTTTTCAGTCATCCTACTCCCTCTGTTTGTTAGCTTCCCATTTTAACCTAGAATTTCGCGATTAATAAACTGGCAGATTCTAAAATCAGAATTGTTCAGTATTGAAGTGCCAATACAATTATGACATTATGATATGTTGCATTCAATAATATAAGCCTACGTAGCTACGTACACTTTACTTTTACTGTCACTAATATAATTATATAAACTTTTTCATAACAATTTTATACTAGTATTTTGATGTAATAAATATCAGTATAATTTTGAGTTCAACTGAATGCTTTCATCATGATTAACATTAATAACATGCTTTTATTTATCAAAAATCGACTATGGCATAGTCTAACTTTTCACTGATTTGCGCAATGTGATTTGCCCAGTGATTTGTTATAATTATGGTTAATTTTGGTCCACAAAAACGTTATTTCCTTGCTTTTCAATCAAGTATCTTTTTTTAAACCATAACAGAACGCATGAGCTCGCATGGTTGAAGCAAGATCAGTACCGATGATGCATGCATGGTGCGCTTGACCATTGACGACACGTACGTGCTATCTTCAGTAGATAGCGCGAGTTCCGACATGAGCAATATAACGTTTAACATGTTTGGCGGATGGTTAAGCATACGTCCGTTGGCAAATGTGCTTTTCTGAAATATCATAACATTTCTATAGCACAACAAAAAGTTTGTAAATGTCATCGGTTCCTAAGTCATGGATCAAAGCATTTATATAACATTTATCTATAGCAAATTTTATTAACATGCCCTACGTATGTTTATTGATAAAAAAAACTCTGCATTTTTGTACATACAGGAAAATCATCCTAAATCGGAATGTCGATGCTGTTCTTTTTTCTTTATCCATAAATAGAGGTCGAGTGAAAGAGTGTATACATATAAGGGCTGTTATGTGCCTTTATTTTGGAATTATATTACAAGAATGAAATTCCTCAATACCGTATATATACCAATAGGCATTAACTCACCATCAACTTCTGTTCCCTCCAACGGATTAGTCATTTCAAGATAGTGGGTTTTACAGACCACTTTATGGTCCACCATGGCGAATTCTTCTCCTGTAGAAAGCTGGCGATTACAGCTATCACATGCGAAACAGGCTAGATGAAACACGGCACCCTTGGCTTTCCGTACCCAATCCGTTGACTGGATTGTACGAGTGCATGCCGAACACTTTACGCCAAATTGTCTAATAAAAAGAGAGAAAAACAAACGTTTTTATTTAAAAAAAGAAGAAGAATAACAAAACAATAACAAACAAAAACAAACACATAAAATAATTGTGATACCAATATTGCTTTTGTTCCTACAATCATGTTATCAACCTTTGACCAGGTCAAACTTATGGGTGTATGACAAAGACATTATTATATAAATTCATAAAGGCGCAAAAGCATATAATTTCATTTGTTAATTTGTATAATGTTCCTTTATTTCCCTGGACCTGTTCTTTTATTCATAATCTTGTGGTTTTTATCTAATGCTTGACGGGATTTTATCTTTTTATTCAGCGAATTTTCAAACTTTACCCGAAACATTCATTTTTTCTACAAATATCAATACGATGGCTATTTCGTTCAGTGGAATTCCATGAACAAAACAATGATATCATCGCTTGATTCTCTGTTTGATTTAATAAAGATTCGATCATAAAAAGAATGGAAAATATTGTTTGGTTTCTTCCAGTTCATTAACAGTCACATTCTCTTCGGCATGTCTATAAGCGGTTCGTTAAACTAACATTTACAAATAAACTTGCTCGCGCGCATGATGCGACCGTCGGACGGATGAAACGCGTATCACAAGAAACTGTAAAATATTTGATTACATCTCTTGAAGTGTGTGATCATTTCATCTTGAAATTGAATCAAATTTGAATCAAAATCGAATCGAAAATAAATGATCAACATCTTGTGGTTTGATAGTGACATTAATTCGGCGGGTTTTCCGCTAGATTTAAGACTTTCTTTGCCCTTTTATTTTGTCCTATCGAGGAAAAAATACTTTGTTTCTAGAAATTGTCACCATGGTCACCATTCATTTTTATAAGCTTGAAATAGCACAAGGAAAACTATACTTGGCTAAGGCTTTGATTCGGACAAATATAACTAAAATAAGAAAAGATAGGATTTTAGGCTCATTTTCAAAACTTGCATTCCCAGCAAAAAACAAAATGTTTGTACGTAACGAGATTTAAGTGTAATGCGGAAAAGATTACCAGAAAACGTTTAAATATCGGGTTATAAAGGTATACCGTTTTAATAACATAAAAAGGTGGCTAAAAACATAAAATAGCTTGTTTTTCTACAAAAAAAGGGCAAAAAAGCACTAGCACATAGCTTTTTTTCAAAAATGTTTGAGAGCCAATCCTTTTTTTGGGCCTTTAAACGGTCGGTCCTAGCGAAAACACACTCGGTCCCTTGTATGACCAGAGACTCACTGTGCCAAAGACGGGCTTAAACTTAAAAGTTTTATCTCAGATACCATATCTTTTGAACTACATACACACCTACTCTCTAAATGTAAAAGAGTGAAAAACTCACTCCCCAAAAGAGTGATTCACCTATAAGACCACTCAAAAAAGAGTGAAATTTGTTTTTTAACTTTAAAACCACTCAAAATAGAGTGAAAACCACTCTAAAAGAGTGAATGTTAACTCTTTCAAGGAGTTCAATGAAGGACAACTCGCAAAATGTGTTATCCTTCATTTAACTCCTTGAACGAGTTGAAATTCACTCTTTTAGAGTGGTTTTCACTCTATTTTGAGTGGTTTGAAAGTTAAAAACACATTTCACTCTTTTTTTTTTTTTTTTTTTTGTTATTTACTCTTTTGGTGTGTGAGTTTTTCACTCTTTTACATTTAGAGAGTATGAAAGACATGAACCCGGGACATGAACTTAATCTTCCAAGCTCCTCCACACATGTTCAAACGGGGTTACGATAATATGGGGTATTGAATGACCCATTGATAAAATCAAACTTTTGAGTTATCATTTACGTGGTTGCTACTGCAATTTATGGTATTTCCACCTGATTGAAGCATGTTTTCGCATTGTCATCTCTTGTGATGCATACCTTCGCCTTAATTAGTGAATTGAATCTGAACATTCTAACTTTTACAAAATTGACAGTATGTGAAATTAAATCATGAACATTATGTTTGGTCACTTAATAAATTGTATCATCAATCAAAAGTTTGGAATTTATGTATAGGCCTAGCTGAGAGATAATTCCATCATCACTGTAGTTGTCTTCAGTAATATCCGTATTCAGAATAAAAATTCCCTTTTAAAGGGAATGACTACGCACTATACCATGTGGGAAACTTTACAATGAACACTGCAGAAAAAACACGAAGCTATAACGCTTATAGGTGTTGCCAACGGCGGGTATAGTTAGCTAAACATTAAAGAGTCGACAACAAAGTTCGGTATACGGGTTTATAGTACAAAAAAAGCCTATCATAATTTTATTTCACTGCAAATTCAGTTCAGAAATAAACTTTTTCGTAGATATCTATTAATACCATAAAAATAGGTTGCTAGAATCAAGAAAACCCCTCTTACCTGGCATAACACATCTTGCAGTAGACCCTGTCATCCTTCATATAGCATGTCATCTCCTCTAAGTTTTGACCCATATTGCCGTTACACGTTGAGCAGTATAAGCAGTTTACATGCCAACTCATGCCAGGGCCAACCTTTAGTAGGTACTTGTCGATTATGGTAGTACCACAACCGTTGCACATCTCACAACTTTCGTTGCTCTGAGGAAGGGAAAAATAGTCGAAAACTATTATTAACGCATGACCGTCATGACGCCAATTTACAAGTTGTTAAAAACTCTAGGTTGGGGACTTTTTTATAGGTCGGTACCCCGGTCGGGAGTAACTCGGGACTGGGACACGGGACCTTCAGGTTAGGGCACATATATGTGATAGCAGGGCGCACGAAGCATGCCTAAACTAGAATTCCCATATAAAATTGTGAATGAATTGGTGGAAGTTAGCGAAATGGTGCTCTAAATTGACGAGTGATCATTATTCATAAGGACTGACGTCGGCGATGAACGATTATCAATATTTTGGCGGGTAAACATCCTTGATTTAACTAAAATGTGGGTATTGGTATATTTTATTCTTCGAAAAATTCGGGTTGTTTTGCTTTCACGAACGTGCTTAAAATCGATACAAACACTTAGTGATGTATTAAGTGTTCTTAACTTCATTATCGAAAATATAAAATGATGCCTACTTGCGGCTTTCAGGGACTTTTTCTCGATTTACGATATTCATGTCTTGTCTGTGCAGAAGAAAATTCAAGCAAAAAATAATTCTGATTAATTTTCGTAACATTCCCTGTTAGCAAGTCCCAAATAGAATAAAATTACTAAATTTGTTTAAAGGCCCATTCAGTGATTTGCTCATCCAGACGATCGTAAAAATCATCAAAATTCAGATTTTGGTACCTTTGTCATTGTCATATAGATGTGCTATTGTGCTAACATAGCCTGCGAGTGGTTCAGCCAAAAGCTGTTAAGACAAAATAAGACATTTTACACGAATCTGTAATTTAGATACTGACAGTATCTAAATTAGCTACATGTATTTGAATGGGGCTTCAACTTCGTCAGTACTGCTAGTTTCTTTGTTTTTTGCCAAATTTGTCATTTCAAAAATACCAAATGACAATTTGAATGACTTATCCTTCACTGTTAAGCAATAAACAATTTAATTTTTTTTACTCTTGCGCTGGGATCACTGAAAGGGTCTTTAAGTCTTTAGAATGTATGTGGAGACCTGATTGGAAAAGGTTAGTATGAACTAGAAGTACACTTCCAAGTCGGAGAGGAAACTGGTGTAATCGCATAACTTCGTATACGTATTGCACGGACAGTGTATAAACTGCACGCATTTTGCACAACGTTGTCTTACCAGATTCAGCGATGAGTCGATGACTTTCACCATGGAAATAGTAGGCCTACTATTTCCATGGTTTCACTAATATTCTATTCAGATGATTCAAGCATGTACGGTAAATATTTTGTTGGTATTTGATGTCCGAGTCTGAGTGATGATGACGATGATGGTAATGGTAAAAAAATCAGGTAATGGTAAAAAAATCAGGGAATGATAGATTAATCCTAATCCTAAACTCCAATCTTAATCTATTAATCTTAAACTTTATATGAATTATACTATGGTGCGGTGGGGGAAGTAATTGGCCAAACGAGAACTGTACAGAGATTGAGTGGACTTGAAATTGCATAATCATGCACTTCGTTTATTTGTGTAGGTCTACTTTGGTTTGTGTAGGGGTGTGTAGGCTACAAGCAAATAAACAAGTGGGCTTCGATCAGATGGGGAAAGCGAAAGATACACTCTACATGTAGAGTGCGGAAATTACTGTGTATTTGACAGCTTATTAAGTCACACGTGTAAATTATTTTGAAATAATAACCGTAAAGATTTGTTTATGTATTTGTATGGTCCCAAGTATAATGGGCCTGCGGAGTTCATTCTTGGAATTTAGGCACCTATCTGTCTTTCAGTGTTGATTTGTTTGTTCTCAAATAGTTATTATTTCGTGTCTTTATCATTGTCTCCCAGTAAACACAAAAATGTTCTTAAAACATGTATTCAACGCGTGTTAATAACATTTAAATGTCGGGTTATATAAAGGTCATGAAAACTAAAAATGTTATTGTAGAGCATTTTGGGCAAACAATTTTGTAATATATTTGGTCAAGATTTAAATAACATTCTGTTTATTTGTCCTCAAATATTTTTCGGATTAATGTTATTAAAACGCGTTACATGCTTACCCTATATAACATGACATTTTCTGTAACACATTTAATTTAGTGTTTGCTGGGCTGTTAGTTTTTTTGACTAGAATGCATAAAATGCACTTACCGACATGTTACTACCATCGTCAAAATCCCTCTTAACAGCAGTTAGGGGTTCTCTATTTCCATCAGGGCTCCCTGCGCTAGACCAAGACGATGGACTTACGCTTCCATCTGATCTCGCCGTGTGGTGACTAACCGTAGTTAAAGGCGTAAAATGCCGCTTCAGATGCTCCTTGATTGGACCTCGAGGTTCTTGCTTAATAACGCGGACCCCTTCAGGAGGGTAATCTGTTCCGTCTTGCAATTTATCCTCATGACACCGGTAGTTGTATTCCGAAAAAGAATCTGTAATTTGTGTGTTGCCGCCACTGTTATGTTCAAAGTTTTTGCTGTAAGGTGCGTACCTCATCATGAAGAATGAATTATGTCCAGTGAGTGTAAAATTATGAAAATATATGATGATGGTGGTGAGATGGATGATGATCACGATGTTGACTGGTATAATAATAGTGGTGGATCATCAAAAATATCTGTGGTTGCGAATTTCGTGGTATAGTGTCCAGTGTCCTCGTAAAAATGATCGAACTGTCACTAATGTTGTTTTGCTACTAACATGCTCAATGGATTAGAAAATGGGACTAAACGCAGATCTATTTATTCGATAATAGCTAGATGAGAGGGGCGTTCCTTTGGTGATACATCCTATTGTTATAGCACTTTGTTATATGTCAGTCAATTGTCAGTGTAAGTCGGGAGTGATAACTGATGCACGTCACTCATAAGTGGTGTGCACACCACATTTCGCCAAAATACATTCTAGAAACGCTTGCTGTTAGAATAAGAAAAATTTTAATGCTAATTTATTGCACATTCTAGGGAAGCGTGGTTACCTTTTAAAATAACCGAGTGAGAGGGTTTTCAAGAAAATATTTTCCTGTCAAAACTGAAGCATCCTCTGCATAAAAGAAAATATGAATATTAACTGCACATCATATATAACGATTCGTGATACCCAATTGTGGCACATTTGATGTCGTTTAAGAAGCAGAGAATTTTATTTCAATTTTATATACGCCAAAATATTTTTTTCATTGAGCAAAAATAAGGATAGAAAAAACGTTGAAAATCTTATGTGAATATTACATTAGACCCGGCAAAAGATTACTGTTTCGTTTTTATGGTAATCTAATCTTTTATTTCCTGAAAAAACATTTGGGGTCTAAAATGGAATTTTTATGTAATTGATAAAAACATCGAACGTGATACAAGAAAATGGTAGGTTTTCCTCTATAGTATTTTACTGACCATGGAAATGTACTGAGACACAAGCACGTGTCAAAATCGATATAATGTATTGTCCATACAGACGCCCAGTTATCACTGTTTATTATTGGATTTTTTTTGTATAAAACACGCAGTTAACTTAATTGAGCGCTAATAATACACATAAATGTTTTTAGGCAAATAAAATTCCAAAATATGGTACGTTTTCTGCCTTTGCTTGTCACGTGGTAGGCCTATGTTGAAGTTGCGATTATACCTTCAAAAAAGTTTCAAATGAATTCCAAGAAGACAAATGGCCGAGTGGTCTAAGGCGCTGGGTTCATAGTGTATCCAAAGCAGTCCGCCGCCGCCGTGAGTTCGAACCCCGCCTCCGCCAAACTTTAATGAAGTAAAATTAAAATTGAAATTTTACTTTAAAAAAATTTCATATTGGGGAAATGTGACTGGCAGAATTTATGTATGGCGTGGAGTGGTGTGAGTGGTGTGTTAACCATTTCACAGCTAAGTGATGTAACCTATATAATTCATGTGTAGTCAAAAACTTTATAGGACCTTAAGGGATCTGGAATGAGCGTTTTGAGCGTTTCGACAGTATTTTTGTGGGACATGAGAGCACATCAGACATATCGAATTGCATCCTGAATAGGAAGAATGTCTTTCTGATATCAAATAATTTTCATTTTTTGAAATTCACGATATATAAATACAAATTTTATGACAAATTATTATAATTTGATATTTTTCACATTTTTGATATATAACAGTCCTCGAAGTAAATTTTATAAATCTAATGATTCTTAAAGTGTATGTAGTTTTTTGTAGTCTTTTTTTTGTTGGTGTTTTGGGGAAAAAATCCATATCTTCAATACGAAAGGTCAATATTTTCAATTGATCATCGGCTTTTCATCCCACCTACATACACTTTAAGTATAAATCATCAAATTTATAAAATTTACTTTGAGTACTGTTAAATATCAAAAATATAAATTTTTAATCATTTGCCATAAAATGTGTATCACATTGCGAATTTCACAAAATCAAAATTATTTGATATCAGAAGGACATTCTTCGTATTCAGAATGTAATTCGATATGTCTGCTGTGCTCTAATGTCCCACAATAAATACTGTCCAAACGTTCATACCCCATCTCTTAAACAAATAAAGGGACATTTCCTGATTTTCATCCTATTTTTCGGGTATGGTTCAAATCCACAAAAAAATAAGCTTATTTCCAAAATTTCAGTTGATGTGGACATTGAATTTTAGGCCTACGAATAAGTGCATGAATCAGTGTCTTGTACCAGTGCTCCCATTATTACCCATTATGTCACTGGAATTTCTGTATGTCGGACCAGAGAAGATGTCGGACCGAAAAATTATTAAATTGACGCCGAATTAAATTGACGAAGTCTTTGTCGAACGACCGAATCAGCAAGAATGGTTTTGCACACATTCGGCCCGGACATTCGGCAGGTTCCTGGTATTGCATACCAATTTCAGGGTGTGGGTGTGACCTGCAGACACATTATACAGAGGCAAGAGATGAGAGGCCCAAATTAAAAACAATAATATTGCAAACAAGAAAAACATGACGTCAACAATAACAATAACAAAAATAATAACAACTTGGACCACACACATAATGTTTTTCAAAAGAGGTTTAAATGTCGAGTTATATAAAGGGTATAAAAACGCTTAAATAACATTCATAAAACATTTTGAAAACGTGATGCAAAACATTCTATAACAGAATGTTACTATAACTATTGACAAAATATTTTGCAAAAATGTTTGCCCAAAATATTTTATAATAACGTTTTCAAAACGTTTCCATAATATGTATATAACCTGACATTTAAATGTTATTAAAACGTTTTGAATAAACATGCGTATGAGCATTTTCGTGTTTGCTGGGGATACTGAAAACACATCATTTATGTTCAAAAAGGTTAAATTCCTCTACAAGAATCTTACCTAACTTATCATGCTTATTCGGTTCTCAATTAAACATTTGTGTGAATATCTATGAAAAAAGAGCAATATTGGCTCTAAATAAGCGTTTTCATTTATACATGTAATAATGCAGATCTTTTACGTGTTCATCAAGTAACTCACAGAGACTCAACATTGAATATTGAAAAAATAATAAGAACTAATAAGTAGTCCAGAGTTTTGCTCGCCTGTGAATTTGAAAATATTATTAAAACAGCTTAAAACTCAATTCTGCTGGACCTCCATGGCCAAGCTGAATTGAACAGAAATGGAACCGTCCTACCTTACATCTTAGGAGTCCTAGGATGTAAACATACTTTTATTTCTTGAATTTTTTAAACACATGTTTAAGGGTATACGAGTTATTGTTGGTCGAAGCAGCAAAAAAAAAATCGATTTTCATTATTTGAATCAATATATTATTGAAAAATAACACTTTGGTGTTTTGCAAAAGTTCATTCTACAAATCATATACTTTGAAAACTTGCTTAATTTATTGTTGTTAATGAGTTATGTACGTTTTACAAAAGTGTTGATGTTTCAGTCCTCTTTACAACATAACTCAAGAACCACAGGACCTAAAAAAGTATATCTGTGATATTTTAATTCTTCTACACGCTCGCTATGAATTGAGCAATGCAATTTTTGCTAAAGCTCACTACCATTCGCAAGATGCTGTGAACTACTTTTTTTTTGCTGCTTCGACCAACAATACATCGTAAACCCTTAATATGGTTTAGATGTTAATGTTCAGTAGCACGGAAAGCGCTAAATCGTAACATAAACATCCGTTTTTGAACCACATGTCACTTATGTTTACGGATCTGTAACAGATTACACACTTCCAATTTTAAGGGTCAACATCTTCAACTGACAAAAAACTTGACTTTTGATCAGCAGTTTATCGATCCAAGACTTGGTGCAGAAGTGCCTTTGTTTGATTTGATTCTGGAAAATGTCACCTGCCGAGATTGCACGCGCCATCAAATACCAAGGCGCACTTCAACTTTGCAACTGCGTCACAGGTTAAGTGAGGATTGCTATTTTTGAGAGGCAATGTGCACAAAACTACAAAAGGGATAAAATCATATATCAGGTAGCTCAATCGATATTACACAGATGTCACTCTTCGTCTGGATTCATGAAACCTGAAATTGGTGAAAAAAAGCACCCTGAAATTATTAAATTTGTGGGATGTCCCAAAATGAGCTAAAACGGGCTGAAAAATAAAAGTGCGGAAATTTGGACTTTTCATAAAAGCCTGAAATAAAACCACCCGAGGATACTTTCCGAAGCAATACTTTGTAAATTAGCCCATGCATAGCTCCTCTTTCCGTATTTTCTACCATAAAAATGACAATTTTCATGTAAAACATATTGTGGATCGATTTATTTCTTGTTAAACAGCATTGGCTTACGTCCATCATGTTCACGTGAGTTTGACATATGGGATGTGTTATTGCTTCACGAAGTGTGTATCATGAAGGGTTTTTAGAATAGCCTAATTATTATTTGCATGCATGTGCCACTGCTCATTTCTCTCGTTTTCGCTTCCTATTTCTCCATTTATCCTTATCCTCTCCTCTATTTCACCTTTCTGTATCGCCTCTCCTCTATCCCTCTCCATACTCCCTCAAACTCCGTCTGAGTCAAGTAAATGAAAGATATATATTGTTTGCACATTTTCATGTATTTTACTATTTATTTCATAAATTATTTATAGTGTTAAAAAAACTAAATCCTTGGAAGTTAAAAATCAAAAACAAAGCAAAGCAATTAAATATATTCAGAAGTATCATAAAAAGTTTGTTCAACAACGAAGATGCAGGGTGTGGTAAGACTAAGACTTCTTTGTAGAAAAGGTAGTTTACGATTTCATCATAATTCAGCGTTATCTATTCAAATGGACTTGAATTAAATCATAGTAAAGAGTTGTTAGGCCTGGGTCTAGAAGCTTATAGACGGAGGTAATTTTCTTTTATGTAAGTGTTTTCCCTCGTTTTATGCAGATGGAAAGAAACGACTAATTAACCCAAAGTTGCTCATCAATGAAGCACCAAGATCAGGTAAGACTACTTCACTGACACACGGTGCGTGCAGTATGCATGGAGCGGAGCAATTACACGTAATGCACGCGTTCTTACCTGAAGAGTATTCGTGGGAAAAACACATTTGATCATTTTCTCAAGGCTTATACTCAGAAGATAGATGATGGGAAAGAAGCCCGTAACACACAGCTAGGAAGCCTCGCGACTTTTATACTCGCACCGATTATTGTTGTCACTTTCATGGGAATCATAATTCTCACATTTGTTAGGTTTCAATGCGCAGGTATAGCCATATGATATACTTTCGTGATTTATGTACGAACTTGTGTTACACTATAATTACAAAGTACCTTTAATTTGAGCAGATTTCTGTTTTTTGTTTGTTTTGTTTTTGTTTGTATATATATTTTATTTTCATTTCATCTTTTTTGAGCATTAATTACTTTAATTTTACGAAATTGAAACATATCAGTTTGTTCTTCCTGACGTCTACCTTTCGCGTCGAAGTCACAAGAAAATCAGGCATAAATCGAAACACATGTTTTGTCTCTTAGCATGCAGCGCAATGAGCAATCAACAAAATTCTAACATAAATTTTACATTCATATTTTTCCAATTTTTTATTCACATATTCAAATAAAATCATGATTATAAAATGGAAAATAAGGCCGGGCATTCCAATCCGATTGATCAATTAATTCACGCAACAACCCTGTCACTCACTTAGTGCCACCCATACATCGATTTTGAAAATGTCATGTTTTCGATGTTAATGGGTATCACCTATTTTGATTGAAATGGACTTTCACTTAACACATTAAACAGACAGTCAATAGTGCATATTATACAAATATTAGTGAGCATAAATTGGATATCAGTTGTTAAGAATGCGAGTTTATTTGCTTTGATGAATGATTTCCTCTGGATATGGTACCATTTGTCTGCCTTAGGTAGACAAGGCAGACTTCTCGTCTTTACTTAATGCATCTCGATTGATTAAAATCCCCGTGTGGTGGAAGGGGAGCTGAGAAATTGCGAATTTCGAAAATAAATCTTTAGTGGTATTCAATGCAAAGCAAACAAGGGGAGGGGGTCTACATATTTTGTGTTTGTTGCTCTGTTTACATACCATTGGCTACAATAAATAGATTTACTATCTTCAGTAGATAGCACGCCTGATACGTATACTTAGCGCACGTTGATTTCCCTCTTCTGTCCATCCAGCGTATCCAGTGCCCTTTTCCGACTCTCTTCTTTCCAGCATTCTGTCTCTGTCTGTCTGTCTGTCTCTTGTCACATTTCTAACCATTACATGGCCCACCACGACAAAAGGAAGTAAGTTTTTTTGCCTTAATTAAGGGGGCACGCAGGATCCGATTATAGACATTGTTTTTGTATCTTTAAAAGTAAAGATGATAAGTACATGAAAGTATACATTTTCAGAAAGGAAATGACACAAGGAATCTAACTAGCACGGCAGATTTCTGCAAAAATGAGCAGTTTTTGAGAAAAGCGCCATAACAACTCACCCTAAATATTAAAATTGATGAAAATTACATATTTGTGTTCTAAAGACACAAATCTAGAAATGGTTTTCTTAAATTTTTAAAATTTGGGATATTTTAATGTATATTTTTCATAATTACGATAAATTCCAATCATCATGCATAATTATGTCATATCACATTGATACTTTCAAATGTTAAAATGTTAACGAAGTTAACATTCATTACCTCAGAAGGGCCTTGCTTTAAAAAATATATCATTCATTGCTTTGACCACTTGACCGTGTATTAATGTGAACTATATAATTATAGGCCTAATGCCAAAACGTTGAATTAATTTATGTCTAGGGTTGATGTACTTTTGACCCGTCAATCGTAATTTCTCAGTAATTGATAACACTAAATGGCAATAATTGATTTAATAACAGAGTCAAATCCTCATGGCCTAATCGATGTAAATCGAAAAAAGTGCATTAACACGATGCTATTTCATTTGGCTAAAACAGTAATATCTTGACCAGACTATGCCATAGTCGATTTTTGATAAATAAAAATATGTTATTAATTATGAAGAACGCACAATAAATGGTCATAAAAAGGTTATACAATTGTCAAGGTAAAATGAATTTATTATAATAATTAGTGACAGTAAAAGTGAAGTGTAGGTATGATATTGAATACAACTTATCTTCTTGGCATAATTATAATGAGGGCTCACTTATTGAACAATTCTGATTGATCGCGAAAGCACGAGTAAAAATATCACTTGGGAAGGTAACAAACAGAGGGAGTACGGTGACTGAGAAGATAAGTGAAAATCTATCAATTGTATAAGCTAAATAGTATGCATAATGGGCATGTGGACTATGGAGATTCGGAGAAGTCTAAATCTTGACCTGCCACACCAGTTGAAGTGAACAATTTGGAAAAGGAAAGAATGAAAGAAATAGATATTAAAGGAAAAAGAAAGAAAAAGAAAAGGAAAGTGAAAAAAATAGAGGAAGATAAATCTACAATGACATCATGTATTTCAATTCGGTTCCTATGATCCTAAGTGGGAGCACTTTTACCGCACTTCGTTATGTTTTGTTTCAGAAATCTAGAAAAATGACATTTTTACGCCTAGGCAATTTTTTAAAGACTTTTTCCTCATGCACATTTTGTTTGTACACAATATGAAATCGCTAAATGATTATCTATAAAGTTTTCCTTAAACTATCAATAGTATTCACAGCTAAACTACTTTGCACTGATTTGGCATAATACGTTTTCTAGCCTAAACAACTCCAACCGGAACGATGTGATAATCAGGGGTTCACACCCTACTCTTCACGAAACTGATTGCGATGCGGTATATGTGTACAGGTATTCGTATAGATGAGGTGACCTCAATGTTTATCAACAAAGGCAAGGGACTGGTATCATCTTTATGCTTGAATGAACCCCATGCAACCACTACACTGTTTAATAGTCTTATTGTGATGTGGCGGGAGTTTTAAAAACACGAGCCCTGAACAAAATATGATGCGCGCGCATACTGCCAGGCAAAAAACAATGGAAATTGTGATGATGCGTGCGCATACTGTCAGGCATTGACGTCAGAAGTCACATCATCTTATGAGAAGGATGGAGCACTTAAGGCTACATGCTCTTTTTGGTTGAAATTTTTGGCGGGAAATAATCCCGCCAAAACATTAAAGTAATCTTTTCCCACAACTAAATATCATAGTCAGGAAATTAATGATGCATCTGGTAGCTTAGATCATAACTTTCACTGCACTTAGTTGCAATTATCCCAGAAAATTCTTGATTTGTTTTTACAGAGTCTTGAATTGTCGATGTTTTTGATCAAAAAACATCACTCGGCGTATTTTGAAACTCGAGGCATTAACTCTTCTCAAATTAGCCCCAAATCATAATTTATTATATGCACGTGTAGCAAACACCAATGGGAATAATTGGACGTTGTTTGCGGAGCCTAAATTTGGTTTGATTTTATTTCACAATAATTCTAAGGTGAGAATTTTGACCTGACATTTACTTTTTGGATTTCAAATTTAAATTTATTGATATACATATTTTGAATAAATAAAGAGTACGCTTACCTTTCTGCAACACTTCCCGGTATCATTAAGCATCTGCTGATAACCAACATTTTAGCTGAAAACAGTCCCTTCCTATCATTTTTGAACAAAATATGGTTCAAAAGTCCGTACGCTGCGTGTATAAACTAGCACAGCGAGATAACGAACAGAGCTATTTACGGTGGGGTATCTATTGTAAGCTATTAGGGTAGGCCTATAGTATATCTTCCCGCAAGTGACAAGATGTGTCAAGCAGGGCGGTATATTCAAACGCTATTGTCTGGATCATTGAGTATCGATTGAGCACGTATACCATGTATACATGCAGCACGGATGTGTGTGGTCCTCCCCAGGTTTTGACATAAATTACAAATGACTTCGTGAATGACCCAGCGTTTTCATTTTATTATTACTAAATTAATCGTCGATTATCACGAGTGCTAAGAGTTGTACCAGTTCAATTCATCAAAATTAATTTGTATTAAATGAAAAACAAACAGACAAGTAGAGTCATATGTCTTTCTATGACCGTATTCCTACCAAAATCAAAATCAAAATGATTTTCAATACACTAGAAACGTGTTGATATGTATATCTTTGAAAATCGCCGAATGTTAACCACAGTCACCGTGGCACAGCATAGGCATCTTTAGCATTCAGTGAAATTGGCAGTGGTTCGAACCCCGGTGAAAATTTTAGTATTTTTTATTCTTTTTACTAATGCGCTGTGCCGTTTTACAAACACGCCCCTGAATGAAACTCATGGGCATGTACCCTTAAAGGAGGATTTCGTGATCCTAGGCTAGCATCCTCTTTTTATGACATTTTTCAGTAGATATCCATATCCACGAAAAAAGCTTATTCCCAAAATTTCAGTTGATTCCGATTTTGCGTTTGCGAGTTATGCATGATTATGTGTAGGCCTATTACACTGCTCCATAGACAATACGTTGTAATTTCGTTCTGGTATACCAGAACGAAATTCAAATTTCACGATATTTTTGCAAAATGAATTAATCTGCAAGAAATTTTTTGTAAATAAACATTATGTAGCAAGAGGTTTTCAGTGGTATAAAATCTCAACTTTTTTTGAGAAAGGGGGGGGGGATGATGCTGTGGATCACGAAATGCCCTTTTAAGTGTTTTCGTCGGTGCTCGTGGATCATTTAAGTAATTTTAAATGTACCGTAGGGAGAAGGGAAATCTGAATTTATATGCAGATGTCTCCAATAAATCCACATTCGTATTCCAGGTCAATGCCCCAGCAAGTCGTCACCAAAGGAGATTGAACCAAAGGCGGCATGCTCTCCCTGAAAAATAATTTCAATTATAGCGCTGCAAGAATGATGGAGTTGAAGCGAGACTCGTATAGAAAAGACCCATTATTCAGGACCACATGTCAGCATTATGCGCAAACCCTTACCGACCTCGGATTAGCCATCGAGAGAAATTTTTGTTAAATTTCCTTTTTTTGGGCGAAAACAGGATATGATAGAAAACAGGATGAATAGTCAAATTGCGAATTTCATCATGTCCATAAAATACCGGTTTCCCAGTCCCGTATTTCTTTGTTTTTACGAACACGGCATAATCCAAAAAGTACTTTATAAGGCAAAAAAAAAAGAAAAAAAAGAAGAGAGAACGTGATTAATGAATACGGAACGTGCATGTATGATTAATGAATACCTTTCATTAGGCCTATATATTTTTTTTTTATTCTCACGTTCATCAGTGTGATTGTTACTATTGTTTAGAGGATGAAATAAGTTGATTAATGACGTACGGGGGAAAACAAACGTCAACTGTAATTAAGTATTCTGGCTATTTTGATGTAATTAAGCAAAAATTATGGCTGAACTAGACTATGGTAATCAAGGTAGGAGAAATGCAGCAGGATCATCAGCAGAATTGTTTGCCCGTTTCCTGCATATCACTCTGGAGACTGAGCATTCAGCCAAGGTAACATTCCTTTTTGGTAGCCAAAGAATAAAGTTGACATTGTAACCGATGAAATTAGCTATTTTATTTTTAATACAATTTCAGAAAGTACAAAACTATTTCACAATTTCAATTATCTTTTATTTCAGTATATCTTGAATTTTTCTTGAAAATTATATCTCTGCTGGAAATACTGCCAATTCATTCGAGTATGTTGAGTAAGGACAAGGGGTCATGTCATTAAGGCACTTTTCCAACAATGGATGTTAAATTATTATCTTCCAAGCAACTATATCGCACGCACACCTTACACACGCAATCACATAACAAAGCTCAGTTGCTCTCTCTCTCTCTCTTGCCCCTCAATTTGTACAACTTGTTGCTTGTCTCTCTTCCTGTCCATTCCCGGCATCCCTCATCTGCCTGTTTGTCATGTCTCTCTCAAGTCTGTCTATTATATGTAAGTGAATCTCCCTGCTACATCTAAAAACACGATCAACTTGTACTTTATTAAAGTTGTACTGAAAGTGGGCTTTGGTCAGGATAGCAATATAGGCATATAAGCTCCTACATAGAAAATCTGCAACTACCTTACCCATAAGCAACCTGAGGTGCTACTGTCTATTTTGAGGTGGTGGGAAGAAAACCCTCAGCGTGTCACACCTCGCTTCTCGTTCACTGTTCGGGCATCACAATACGAAGGAACTGAGCAAGATCTGCATCTCAGAAGACGTCCAGGGAGATAAGTATCAGTTAAGGTAAAGGTAAAGGGGATGAACCTGTGTTCACAGGATGGAGTGTTCATCTCTTTCTAAAGTGATTGGACCAGTTGCTGAATCGCTACACCGCCTCCACAACAAGTCTGTTATCTTCCCGGCGTTGAAAAAAGCTGGTACTACCCATTTGTACACCTGGGTGGGGAGAGGCAATAGGGGTGAAGAACCTTGCCTAAGTGTACAACACATTAATACCATGGGGATTTGAACTCACAACCTTGAGCTACCTCACGCCACTGTGTGTCTCCCAACAGTGCCCCTCCATAAGTATGAGTATGGCAAGCCAAATCATGATCAGATACAAGACAAGGTTTTATTTTACGTAAAACTTTGATAATTTTATTTCTATTTAATATACAAAATCTGGCAATGGTCAAAATACACTTAATATTCCACATAAAATACCTTGTACAGTTCATTTTTAACACCACTAATTAAAATTCAAACAGCATATAATGTGTGCAAAATCAATTCATTTACACAAAATATTTTGTGTAAATGAACTGATTCAGTAAATTATGCTTCAAAAGCAACAAATTACATGGAAATTACAAATGATTCATTAAGGCAATTTGACAATATCTGGAAACTTAAGTGGTTACATTTACTTCTTTTCTAAGTACCACAATGCACTTACCATTGCTGACAAATTGAATGAAAATATGTGGCAATCATAATAAACCAAAATGAAGGTATAGTGGCCCAGTGTTCAAACATATTTTTTAATCACTAGAATCTGTACAATTGTAATTCAGGTCACCAATTCCTAGAAAATTTAAAGTTTTTATTCCCTTCAAAATCCACACTAACCCTGTGGAAGATTTTGGAAATATGTTCCACTGGGGAGTATGCATTTCAAATGGAATGAACAACATTAGGCAGATCCATTTGAAACTCACCCTCCCTCTGTGGATGATTCAGGTTGAATCTTTCTCAAAGAGTGTATGAAATTTAATTGGAGCTGCCTAATGTGCTCATTCCATTTGAAATTCATACTCCCCATGTGCAACATATTTTAAATCTTCCACAGGGTTAGTGTGGACTTTGAATGGAATAACCCATTTTGTTCAGTTAAGTGAAAAAATACCTCATGCAAAATTGTATCACTTTTGAACAAAGTTCATGCAAAAATCCAAAATCCGGTAGCACCCTCTAAATTTGATTCAAAAGTGATAACATTTTGTCAAAAATGATTTGATAAATATGTACCACTGACGTACAAAATTCAGCCTGTTTCAGATGATTTCTGTCTGATATACTGACAAAAAGCTTACATATTTGGATAATAATATTCCCATGATAGATACGATTTACATCCAAGTGTTATATTTACACACAATACCAACAAAAATACAAGATAAGATAAAAATGTAGATTTTCATTAATTAAGGATCCAGGCAGGGTCAAAATTTCATTTTTAATACTATTTTTCATGAGTTTCTTCCCTTCAAAAAAAGGGGAACATTCAGTAGGCAGCTTTTTACAGCCTTCTATATATCCCCATAATAAAACGTAATAGGCCATCTCACAGTTTTGGGACAAAGGTAGGTAACATGAGTATTACTTGGGTTACTCATTGAGTAACCCAAGTTTTTCCTCTGTGTCGTAAATCATCAAGCAAATCATGAGTATTCTAATATCATGACAGATAAATACAAAATGTATTGATCTTGATATAATATTAAAGGCCCATTCAGTGATCCCAGCGAAAGTGTAAAACAATTAGAATTGAGTACAAAATCAGTATTGACAAAGTTTAAAGCCCCATTTAAATACATGGGGCTAATTTCTCTACTAGAGTCAAAAAATTACATTTTCATGTAAAATGTCCTATTTTGTCTTTTGTCGGCTCAACCACTGACAGGCTATTTTAGCACATCTATACTACTAATAAAGGCGCAAGAAGCTGAATTTTGATGATTTTCTGAATGAGGAAATCACTGAATGGGCCTTTAAATCTGTGTTACTTGCTTCATGTACAAAAGAGAGGACACAGTGTTGTGTTACTCACATAATAACCTACCTTTGCCCAAACAAAATGGCCTGGCCCTAATCCAGTAACTTCATACCTCGCTTTTTGAAAGATTAAATATGTCATTACACCATGGAATGCAAATATATATGTTTTATACACGTATGTTACAGCATGTAATTAAAAATATAGAAATATAACAGTTCTCACTTTATTTACTTTATTGGTACTACTATACTACAATAGATACAATACAATACACAAGTTGGGAGTGCTGATATTAGTTGGTAGTGCTGAAGATTATAGGTAGGTAATTATTAATGGGCTATTCCAGTTATAATCCATACACCCCTATGGAAGGCCATAACCTTAATGTCCCAAACAGGGAATGTAGAATTCAAACACAGTCGCCCAATCAAGTAACCTCATTTGAAATATACACTCCCTGTGGGGAAGATTAAGGTTGTGTCTTCCATATAGGGGGTGTTTGGATTTCAACTGGAATAGTCCTATGAGGGAAATGGACCTAACACAAGAAGAAAGTCCACATATCTTTGACAGGTCATAATTTTGAAAACGAAATACAGTAAAAAAAGGAAGAAAAAGAAAAGGAGCTGTACTTCAATCTCTCCCTTATCTCTGGACAACTGAAAATGAAAAGGCTGAGATTCGCTGGACACTGTGCCAAAAGTGAAAAGAGGCAGCTTCAAGAGTTTTGCTGTGGCAGCCTACACATGGTAAGAGCTAACGAGGACAACCACAGAAGGGCTACATTAAGCAGCTAATCAACTGGGATAGAGAGAGAAGACATTAGGAACTGTATGCATAACAGAGTCGCTTCGAGTTCGACTGGACAAGTCAACCTCTGAGTCAAGCTAAGCAAGTAAAGTAAGCAAATATAGTAAAATTGGTAGAAACATGTGAGAATTTTGCAAGCTGCAGTTTGATACCTTGCTTAGGCCTAAAAAAAGATGTTTGCTTGCCCTCAACCGACCGACCCTAATTTTGGAAATCATAAAAGTGTTTTTTTCTTCTTTTTACTGTACAAAAGAATACCGACTGTATTTTTGGAAATTCCTGAAAAAGTTTTTTTTTTTTTTCTTTTTGCATTCTGAAGAAGTTTAAAAAAATGTATGTTAGAGCTTGTGTTCAACATTTTAGTTGTTTTGTAATGTTAGTTGATTCATTTTGACACCAAAAGTGTCTGGTTGTTCATATTTTGAGCCTTAATTGATCAAAACAGTAGAGTTTGCTAGTAATTTAAAAAAAAAGAAAAGAAAAAAACCCAAAACGATCGACCCAATTGTTAAAATTCATTTGAGGGAAAGCAAACAATTTTTTTTCTTGGTCTTATCGAAAAAATCCTCCAGATTTGAATGATTCTGAGAAAATAGGCGGGATTTGAAAAGTTGCAGCAGCATTTAAAGGACACACTTTAATGGATAACAACCATATCTAATGCTCTGCAATTTGAAATACACCTTGGTCAGTACCTTGGTCAGTGCACAATTTTACTGATCAATAACAGACAGCAACTGCTGCTCACTTCAGGCGAGTGCAACATCTGAGGTTTAGCAATTTGACACCATATAATTGTTGAAGGGATCCACCTACAGCTTACAAAATTCTATTCGTCACTGGGCGGGAAAAATCTCAAATGTACTTTTGGCCCTTGAACATGGATAAAGCCTTGTAGGTGTAGACTTTATATTGAAGAGGTTGCTTCATCCATGTTCAAGGGCCAAAAGTACATGCAGGAAACACCTCATATTTATTTTTGGCCCTCGAACATGGATAAAGTCTTGTAGGTGTAGACTTTATATTGAATGGTTCGCTTCATCCATGTTCCAGGGCAAAAAGTAAATAAGGTTTTTCCCACCCAGTGACGCATGTTCCTAAACACCCTATCAAAGTTCTTGCTTTTAATCAATTATAGTCCCTTAAAGTGTGGCCTTTCTTTTTGTGCTGTGTTTAGAGGTTGATAGGTTATAACTAAACATCAAAGCTACAGCTCAGTTTGGTACCATTTCATGGCAGTTACACATATCTAGGGTTCAAAATAAGGTGGGTCCATGGGCCCATGGCCCTCATAAATTTGTGAGGGCCTAGTAAAAAAAAATTAAGACCAAAGGTGCAAAATTCTGCCTTATTTCAAGGTCTGATGGAGCATACCATTTTATAGCTTGATGTGGAATTGTGGATTATATAATTCAGTTTGTAAACATGAGAAATTTAAGATCAAGGGCTAAAATGGCCCTCAAAAATTCAGGCTTATTTTGAGGAATGCACATATCTATTTTTTTAGCATTGGGATATCAGATATTTATTTGATGTGAAAAAGCGCAGGCAAATAAATCATACTACTATGCTGCAATCTGATCAAACCAAAGTTCAATGGGAAAATGGGCCAAAGTTCAATGGGAAAATGGGCTATTCCTATTGAAACAAGATGTATCTCCTATGAAAGACATGACCTTAATCTTCCATACAGGGGGTATAGATTTCAAATGAATTCACCCATTCAGGTAACCCCATTTGAAATTCATACTCCCTGTGTGTAGGAGATTAAGGTCATGTCTTTCACAGGGGGTGTATGGATATCAACTGGAATAGCCCAATATGAACCAGGATTGAGGATCACACACTCTGGAATAAAATGACTGAAAGTGAAGCATGACCGATGGAATCATACAAATAAACCCCGCTCACACACATTGGCAGGGGTTACATAAGTTTTATATGCAATTAATGTTAAGATAAATCGAGCTGATCAACAAAGTTACACTCTCATGAAAATATACTTTGCTTAATGAAAATAAAAAGGAATTATCTATTTAGAGTCATAAAATTCTTCAATCAATGTTGATATCAGCATTACAATTTAAAATTGTATGTTCACATTTATAGATAAAATAATTCTGAAGGGTAAGTGCAAAAAGGCCCAATCTGCAATAGCTCCCAGATGTCATATTTTTAGATGTGTACAATATAGAATGCAGAAATGGGCAAATATCTATAGGGCAGCTATTGCAGATAGGGCCTTTTAACCCTCCATTTGTTCAAGTACTTCTTATGATAAGATCACAACATTTAAAAATCACAGTATTACTTAAAATCACTTAAAATACAAAACATCCAAATTGTTAAAACATAATGAACAAAATTCAAATCATTTAGAATATTACATGACACCATTATATACATTACAACGGTGGTAACTATGTCCTACCTTATTGCCTCTAATAATGTACTATTCCAGCTGAAATCCATACACCCTGTGAATTTCAAACGGGGTTACCAAATGGCTTTAATCTTCTGTACAGGGAGTGTGAATTTCAAATGGTGGTTACCTGAATGGGTGACTCTGTTTAAAATCTACACCCCTGTGTGGGAGATTCAGGTCATGTCTTCCATAGGGGGGTGTATACTGTATGGCTTTCAACTAGAATTTAGCCCAATATCCTGGTGCTGTTTATTTTCAGGCACTGATTTGTAAGTCGAAACCAACACATTTATCAATTTGATCCCAAATCAGGAAAGAAATGCCATCATTTCCAATAAAAGCTCATGTTGGAATGTTCTAATAGAAAGCTCGCAGATAGCTTGCAGATATTTTGTGGCCTTTACTTTTGAAATGGGACAAATATGATTGAGCGGATATAGCGCACTTATTGTGATTCCATGCAATACGCTTCATTGAGATATCAGTATCAGAAATCCTGGCCTGGCGTTCCCAAAGACATTAGATCCAAAGAGAACTGACTCAGAATTGCCCATGTTCATAATGCCATGGTAAATCGTCTATATTGAATTGTCACGGATGGAGAACATAATAGTGTACCGCTGGCACCCGACTCTGGCATCATGATAAGCCTGATATCAAACAATGATTTGCATCTAGAAGCTTGAGTGTTACAAAGGTTTGCATACGTAGCCCTTACTGTATACGTGGTAATTTTTGTGTACAGTTATTTTCGCGGTTTGGAGTGAGAGGCATTTTCGCTAATCTTATTTTCGCGATTGGCCAGTCCTTCCCTATACTTGTAATACATTATTTCATATATTTGTGAGGTGTTATTTTCGCGGTTGGAGCTCTAATCATGAAATTCACGAAAACAAAACCCTCGCGAAAATTACCACTTATACAGTATACCATTTGCACCCTGATATGGCAGTCATGTTGACATGCTAAGGCAGCTGCTTCACCCGTACATCTATGCGGCGGCTTTAAGTGCGTGTTTGTGTACAATAGCGCTTTGAGCAAACGCTAGCGATTTAAAGCTGCACCCAATGAAATGCGTACTGATGTCACTGCCACATCAGGGTGAAAAATGGTATAGCATGTGATATCAGCGCAACGCATTACCTACAAAATGCAAACAAGTGGCAATTGAATTGAAATCTTCTGGCGAGGACCTTTAGTAGAGACAATAAGGTAATACAACTGAACAATAATCAAGATAAAATAACTGAGTTTATAATTATGCATTTACACACTGCTAAAACATTAATCACTTTTGTGATCATATTAAGTAATTAATAATTGACTGGCACAATTGATTACACACAAGCCAATGTTACAAGGCAATAAAAAAACAACACTCAGCATTTCATTCAGCACTTTTTAAAAGTGTGGTAAAACAGAGGCTATTTTCAACCACTAACTGTGATTTCAGATATAATACAAATGAGTTGATCAAATGAAATTAAGGACGAGACTCTCAGTGTCTCTCTTTCCTTACATTAAAGGATATGATACCTGCCCTGCTTTCTATGCAAGTATACATGCCATGACTGTAGTGGCAGGACTGGGGAACTTACCCTTTAAGTTCAAAATACTTTAATGAAACTGCCATAAATTTACAACATGCCTCTGATTTCATACTAGTTTGGATCATATTAGCATATTGTTGTAATTTGAGCACATTTGTCACATTTACCTTTTTGAAGCAGTGGTCAGTGGGACAACTTTGTAATTTCTCCCCCCTCCCCCACCTTTGATATTACACCTGGTACACCCCTGATTATGATATGATGGACAAGAGCTATGTGAAAATGTCCCCATGTTTTAACATGTCCTAGTTCTTTAAAGACTTGGTGTTAAGTTATACAAGAATGAGGCATTGTTTAGTTATTTTGTTTCTCATAGTTTTTTCTCAGGCATTGTGTTGTTAGTTGTTAAGAAGATTTGGGCTTACTCCTGTTCTGTAAGTATTCCTACAGCTCTTCTATAATATAACATCTGTCGGTGGATAGCGGGGCTAGCTCCTTTCTATAAGCATTTCTTCAGCTCTTCCTGTTGGTGGATGGTAGTGCTACCTCCTATAAGTATTTCTTTAGCTCTATAGCTTTCCTTAATATAACATGGACATCTGTTGCCGGATAATTCTGAAATTAACAATATAACAGAACACAACAAAACAAAAGCAAGTAAATTACAGGAAAAGCCCACGTACATACATATGAAGGCGTTGATTACAGAAATGAACAAAAGCCTTAGAATTATTAATCAACTAGATGGATTAATCAGTCTGAATGCTAATGCAAAAGACCTTGCATGGCATCATAATGAGATTGATACATGACCAACTTTCAAAACAAACAAAGTTGGAAAATATATTCCAAGATGTTTGGATTTAAAATGACTATTACTTGTTATATAGCTTTATATGATGACCACTGCAGACTCCAAAATTTCTCTTCAAAATGTTTTTAGCTAAATTTTGGGAAATATTGCCAATATTAGTTTTTCTATTTATAATGGTATTTGTCCAGCGCTTTTAACTTCATGAATGTCTCAAAGGGCTGCACTTATACTAGATATCAGAATTAGCATGCTGCCATGGCGCATATCATAACTTTACTAAGAATGTGTATCCAAACAGCACCGGGATGGATTGGCAGCCAGGGGTTAACACCCTACTGTACACAGGACCACCAGCTTAAAAAGTTTTTTCGGCTTTTATAAGGCAGACATTATTTGGCTTTTGTTACTGCACACGTCAATAAAGTCCCATAAATTTACATAGGCGTGTGTTAGTCACGCATTACATAACGCAGAACTATCATAAGTACTGCCCAACAGTGTCCACGCCATTCTATATCAATACACAGTGTTATGAGTCTTATTTTTTCCACCTTATATCAGCCGAACAAACTTTAACATCCCCATCCCATGAATAGCATACTGGAGCACGTTCATGATTAAAATAGCTCAATTTTTAAAATTGACTCCTTTGTCCTGATTGGATAAGAGTGTGTCACATGTTAAATAGTTGCTATGATCTTACCTGAAGCATCTTGATGTTGGAAGGAAGTCACTGGTTAATATTGCAGTTCTCTGTAAACTGTAACAGAAATGAAACAGAAAGCAAATATTACAGTCAAGGCTGATTCATACTCTATGTATTCAACATTGAATATTTCATGCAACAAGTATTTGAAGAATTCAGATGCATTCTCTGCATCAAATGGACACAGCATCACCAACCACTTCCTAAGATCCATGACAACCAACGGAAGCTCACTACTATCATTAGAAAGTGCCGCTTACAGTGGTTTGGTCACCTGCTGGGAATGAATGAGAGTTGCATCCCAAGAACCCTTTATTTCTGGAAACCCACCCACCGATGGAAAGAGGAGACCTGGATGCCCTAGGACAGCTTGGAAGAATGTTATTCAAAGGGACTTGCATAAACTTGGCACCAGGTGGTCTGTGGAAGAAGCGGAAGTTGCTACCAAGGACTGGGCCATGGAAGTTTCTCCTACATCAGGCAGCAGGTGTGGAAATGCATGATGCTGGATCAGAAGTAGGGGGAAAGACACCATGAACAAGGATGAGGGGGCCTACAGACTGGACAAAATTTATGACCAGGTCATAAATACTTGGCAACAAGAAAGTTTGGTGACGTCATCAAAACCAGACAAGAGTGTTGCCGGTTCTAAAAACATCTAGAAACACCAGTACCAGAGTGAACAAGATTCCTGAAAGGAATTGAAATATTTCTGAGTGAGTAGTATCATTTTAATTGGATCTGAAAAAGAAGCTTTATCAATCAAATGCATGATGCTATCTGGTAGGTAGGGAGGTATAGGAAGATGCAAAAGCTATATATCTATATTCTTGACTTGAGATTTGAGCAAATATAACTCTTCAAATAGAAAGGACATTATAAGAAAATATGTGCTGTTTTGATCATAGTTTCAAAAATATACATTGGATTTTTTAAAGTAAGGTGTCAAATAAAAGCTAGCAATATAGGGCAGGTGACCGGGGTACTCAAGTTTGGTTTTGGTAGGGACGTGCAGCTGAGAATTTGAAAGTGGACCCATAAATATACCAATTTTTCAAGAAATTTGGACCCATTGATATACCAAAAGTCAACATTTTTGGCCAAATTTAACCCAAATTGTCTTAGTTTTTCCCAATTTTCCCAAAATTTTGGGACAATTTTGACAATTTTGGCTAGATTAAGGAAAAATTGGGCTATTTTCCGAAAAAATTGAGAAAATTTTGAAAAAAAAGGACCCATTCATATACCAAAATAGCCCTTTGAAAAAGGGGTCATTGATATACCAAAAGGCTGAAAATGCTACCCATATTTGCAGCACGTCCCTGTATGGTCATTTGTACTGAGTACCCCCCCCCCCCACCCTGGGGGGCAGGTCTTGGCATTCAGGCTGGCTTTATGCAGAAAATAATGAAAATGGTGTAAAAACTATATCACGTTTTGAGTCTGAACTCTCTATTTGTTTTTAATCTGTTTCAATTCATTTTCAGTTTCTAATTTTTTATGTCAACAAACATTCGTAGAAGTTAAACATGGCTGGAAATAGATTGAATAACGAATACTTGCTGCATCAAATATTCATTGTTTTCTGAAAAGTATGAACTGGGCCTAAATATGTAGCTAGAATACTTTCATAAGACATGTCCAAACAAGAATATGCAGTTCTTTATATTGTTTCATAAAGGTGTGTGGGAGTAGTCATGGTCGTTAAAAAAACATAAATCAATTTTCATTGTCTAGATTAGAGGATTAATGCTACACCTTGACAATTTGAATGGGTACGGAACGCAAAACATGCACTTTCAAAAATTGCTAAATGTATTGTGGTTCTTGAGATATGTGTCATTTTATGCAGATGTTTTGCTTCAACACTCTTTATGTCATAACTCAAGAACCACAAGAGTGTAACTGTGATATTTGAATTTTTCGTCAAGCCTTCTTCAAAACAACTACAACCATTTTCGCCAGCGGTCATCACTATTCACAGGATACCATGATTCTGCCCCATTGATGACCCTGGTTGGCAGAATATTTTGCTCATAAATCCACCATTAAGTCCAGAGTTAGTCGAGAAGAGATGTATAGTGTGTTGTGTGTTTCTAGTTGACATGCAAAGCAAACAGGTGTGTGTTGGTTTTATTATACTTTTGAGGGTCTAAACTTGAAAGCACACTGGTTTACCACAAACATTTAACTTTTTTTTGGCCCTGAGCATATATTGTTCAGATTTTACAATATGCGCGGATTGCGCGCAAGCCAAGCGAAAAAAAGTTCAATTTCAGACTATTTTATACCCAAAATGAACATGAACATTGCTATATAAAAGGCTAGTGCGGGTGAAGTGTGCAAAATTGTGCAATTTTACCATATTTTGGCCCAAAACATGGGTATTTTTCAGATGCGCAGGGCAAATTTTTTGGGGCTCCCAAATCCCTGGGCCCGGACCCATCTGGCCCAATGGTAAATCCGGCCCTGACCAAACATCCTTCTGAGTCCTCTGAAGGAACTTGTAGTGAACATACAGTTATAATTGTAAAAACATGTCATGACACCCTCTTGTCTGGTATGCCTCCTGTTCTATTCTTGCGATAATTGACTGTGTGTTGAACACACACTGTTTATACATACATGATCATGGCATGGTGTGTGTGTGTGGGGGTGTTTGTACTTACATAATCATGGCACAGCACACACAAATAAGAAATTGATGTCTTCTCTCATTACGTGTGGGGGGGTAAGGGGGGGGTGTTTGTACTTACATAATCATGGCACAGCACACACAAATAAGAAATTGAGGTCTTCTCTCATCAGCAAACAAGGAATCCCATATTCTAATTAAATCTGTGTACAAGAAAACAGTTGGCAAGAGAACACTTTATCAATGATCACTGAATTTTGATCCTGACTTCATAGGGCCATTCCAGTTGAAACCTGTACACCTCCTATGGAAGACATGACCTTTATCTCCCACACAGGGAGTGTAGATTTCAAATGGAATCACAAATTCAGGTAATCCCATTTAAAATTTACACTCCCTATGTAGTAAGGTCATGGCTTCCATAGTTAGTGGGTTTATGGAATTCAACTGAAATAGCTCAATAGATCACACCACCAGTTTGAGTTGGCCGAAACAATTCCAAGAAATCAGCCTAATAGTGCAATGCACCTGTGTGGATTTCATGCTGCGAAATAATTGCTTGACAGGTGAGCTGTAATGGCTACATGCTACTTGTACAGTGTTACAAATTTATTATTGTAAACTACATAGACTAACTTTATATTTTCTACATCAAAGATTTTCACATCAAAAAGCATGTTAGTTGGCAACATTGTGCTACATGCCAAAGACATTATATTCTGTCAGCCTGGATTTTGTTGTGGCTCTAACTAGAGCTACATATACACTAAATACTACGTTAACTGGTCACACGGTAAAGCAATATTTTCATTTTCATCAGTGGTGGACCAGAGGATGATTTAAGGAAGCCCCATCATGCACTGTAAAAGTGTTTTCACTAGAGTTTCAACTGCCACTTTACTTTTCAAACCCCATTGAACTCTGTGCAAAAGATGTTGTTTTAGAATTGCCCGTGTGTCATTATTAGTTGGTCGATTTCAGATCTAAAGTGATGTATGCATGAAGGATAATTCACACCTTCTGTAGATAACATAAAATGTGAAATCGACCGACCTTTTGAAGGTGTTTTTATTGTAAATACTAGTGCACCTGCAGCTGGGAGAGCCCTGATACTGTGAGAGCACTGGCATGACAGCGATACTGTTTGACCCCAGATGACCTGTGACCTCGGTGTAATTTTTTTCATGCTCCCCTCATATGAAGGTTTCCACCTATCAAGTTTAAGCCCAATAGGGCAAAGTTTAAATTTAGCCCCTACATGACCTTTGACCTCGGTTGACCTCAATTTTGTTTTGCGCATATATTCCCCTCATATCAAGGATTCCACTCACCAAGTTTGAGCCCGATAGGACAAAGTTTGAAATCCATGACCTTTGACCTCGGATGACCTCCATATAATGTTTTTCATGCTCCCCTCCTACGAAGGTTTCGACCCACCAAGTTTGAGCCCGATCAGACAAAGTTTGAAATTTGACCCCTCCGTAATGACCTTTGACCTCGGTTGACCTCGATTTTATTTTGCGCATATATTCCCCTCCTATCAAGGATTCTACCCACCAATTTTGGGCGCGATCAGACAAAGTTTGAAATCCATGACCTTTGACCTTTGTCCTCTGATGACCTTGAAAACTACCCTATAAACAGCGCCGGCCCGATACCCATCTATGTCCGAAATATTGGAACGATGCGTCGAAGCGCGGCAAAACGCATTGCCGGACAGACACACAGAGCTCATTATTTTATTAGTACTAGTGCACCTGCAGCTGTGAGAGCCCTGATGCTGTGAGAGCACTGGCATGATAGCATTTCTGTTTGACCCCAGATGACCTTGGTGTAATTTTTTTCATGCCCCCCTCATACAAAGGATTCCACCTATCAAGTTTAAGCCCAATAGGGCAAAGTTTAACTTTAGCCCCTACATGACCTTTGACCTTGGTTGACCTCAATTATATTTTATGCATATATTCCCTCGCATCAAGGATTCCACCCACCAATTTTGAGCCCGATAGGACAAAGTTTGAAATCCATGACCTTTGACCTCGGCTGACCTCCATATAATGTTTTTCATGCTCCCCTCGTACGAAGGTTTCGACCCACCAAGTTTGAGCCCGATTGGACAAAGTTTGAAATTTGACCCCTCCGTAATGACCTTTGACCTCGGTTGACCTTGATTTTATTTCAGCATTATATTCCCCTCCTATCAAGGATTGCACCCACCAAATTTGGGCCCGATTGGACAAAGTTTGAAATTTTGACCTTTGACCTTGACCTCCGATGACCCTCAAAACCACATGGCCAACATGCTTTTCCCAATACCTACCTATATCCAAAATTTCAGCACGATGCGTCGAAGTGCGGCGAAACGCATAGCAGGACAGACAGACAGATACACAGATAGATAGAGACCGCTTATTATTTTATTAGTATAGTGCACCTGCAGCTGTGAGAGCCCTGATGCTGTGAGAGCACTGGCATGATAGCGATACTGTTTGACCCCAGATGACCTTTTTTTCATGCTCCCCTCATACGAAGGATTCCACCTATCAAGTTTAAGCCCAATAGGGCAAAGTTTAAATTTAGCCCCTACATGACCTTTGACCTCGGTTGACCTCAATTTTGTTTTATGCATATATTCCCCTCGTATCAAGGATTCCACCCCCGAAGTTTGAGCCCGATAGGACAAAGTTTGAAATCCATGACCTTTGACCTTTGACCTCGGATGACCTCCATATAATGTTTTTCATGATCCCCTCATACGAAGGTTTCGACCCACGAAGTTTGAGCCCGATAGGACAAAGTTTGAAATCCATGACCTTTGACCTTTGACCTCGGATGACCTCCATATAATGTTTTTCATGCTCCCCTCATACGAAGGTTTCGACCCACCAAGTTTGAGCCCGATCGGACAAAGTTTGAAATTTGACCCCTCCGTAATGACCTTTGACCCCGGTTGATCTCGATTTTATTTCACGTGTATTATATTCCCCTCCTATCAAGGATGGCACCCACCAAGTTTGGGCCCGATCGGACAAAGTTTGAAATTTTGACCTTTGACCTTGACCTCCGATGACCTTGAAACTACCCGGTAAACAGCGCCGCCCGATACCCATCTATGTGTGAAATATCGGAACGATGCGTCGAAGCGCGGCGAAACGTATAGCCGGACAGACACACAGACGGACAGACAGAGCTTATGATTATTATAGTATAGACTAGTGCACCTGCAGCTGTGAGAGCCCTGATGCTGTGAGAGCACTGGCTGACCTCAATTTTGTATCGAGGATGCCACCCACCAAGTTTGAGCCCGTTAGGACAAAGTTTGAAATCCATGACCTTTGACCTTTGACCTCGGATGACCTCCATATAATGTTTTTCATGCTCCCCTCATATAAAGGATTCCACCTGAAATTTGACCCCTCCGTAATGACCTTTGCCCTCGGTTGACCTCGATTTTATTTCGCCCCTATATTCCCCTTGTATCAAGGGTCCCACCCACCAAATTTGGGCCCGATCGGACAAAGTTTGAAAATTTGACCTTTGACCTTGACCTCCGATGACCTTCAAAACCACACGGTCAACATGCTTTTCCCGGCACCTACCCATGTCCCAAATATCGGATCGATGCGTCGCAGCACGGCGGAACGCATAGCGGACAGACAGACAGATAGACAGACAGAGACCGCTTATTATTTTAGTATAGTAGATAGATAGATATCTGTCAAAATTCAAATTTCACCATGCACGTGTGTATGCAGTGGGCGGGCAGTGGTGTCATGTTCACTCACACAGCTGTGCTAACCGCAAGACTTGCTGGGAAGTGCTTAAATCATCCTCTGGTGGTGGACATACAAACACGGTGGAATATGGTTATTTGTTTTAGTGCAACTCTTTACATCTTTACAAGATAAAGATTAAACAGTTGGATAGAACAATCAAATGTATTCTATTGTATTTCTTCTGTGTCAATTTCTATGTACAAGGCTATCAGTTTCTATCTATAAGGCTATACAAATATTAATAATAACATAGTATTAAATTATCCCAAAATTCACAACAAAAGTCTGCATACCTGGTAATGGAAATTCCTGTGATAATAATAATGTTAACCATCTAAAACTGAAAAATTCCATCTTCAAGTCTTGCTCCTGGAATCGCAACCACACCTGCCATGAAAACAATAAATGGTTGATGACAAATTGATTAAATGCAGCAAGGTTGTAAGTGCTTTTCAAGTTAGCTCAACAATAAGGCGTTCGACTATGGTGCGAGAGGTTGAGGGTTCGAACCCTGGCGGTGCCTAGTACGATCTCGTGGAAAAATTGAGTTAGCTTGAAATTCCCCTGGACGAGGAACTTACTTCTAATTGTCTTGTTGTAACCCGTACGAAACTCGGGGAGCTGATCCTGGTTGCGAAGATTATTTGTGGAATGTCTAGGGAGTGCGCTCATGTAGCAGCAAAGTCCCTGAATTGTTGTTTAATGGTTTATGGAATGATGTGGGGCCGTAGTGGTCAGCGACAACCTGTAAAGTGTGCTGAGGCTTGTGGATCAACGTCTAGGCATTGTGCCTGTGTGTAGCGCACTATAAATCACTGCGCTTGTTTTTTTAAAGTGCTTTGCTATAATCCACTTTGGACAAATGAGTCACCAGCCCAGCTGCTCAGTTGCCTGATGAAGTTTGGTGGTTCCAGATGCAATGTATCAAAGTTGCAAAAAGTAAGTTCCAGTATTAGATTTATTTTCAAAATTCTATCCACTTAGGACTTTCTTGAATTCAACTGCCAAACTAGTCTGTACTTAGAAAGTTATCTTTCTTATAGAACCAATGCATGAAGATCCATTCAAAGTATCAAATACATTTCTTTGAATAACCTGGACATTTTTATATTTGCCTCAACTGTTGAGAGATTGCAGGTCATTTAAAAACTGTGCTGCCCTGTGATCTATGAGCAACAGAGATAATCAACATATCGAATGAGCTGAAAATTTAAGGAAAATTAATAGAGAGAGAGGAGATAATAAAGCAGGGAAACAAAACACAGACAGATAGAAAGACAAAGATGAGGACGACAAACTTTCGAAAAGAAAAAAAAACACAACAAAAGGAGATACAAAGCTCTTTCTTTTTTGCTATAATTGATAATTTGGGAAGAAAATTACCTTTAGGCATAATAATTTCATATTTCTTTCTTTACTTAAGTTTGTAAATTTTGGAATTTTGATTTTTATCAGAAACCATGAGAAATATTGAGACAGAAACATATAGATGGA
Organism: Amphiura filiformis; assembly: GCF_039555335.1. Taxonomy (NCBI): domain Eukaryota; kingdom Metazoa; phylum Echinodermata; class Ophiuroidea; order Amphilepidida; family Amphiuridae; genus Amphiura; species Amphiura filiformis. The sequence goes on along the minus strand of NC_092644.1, from coordinate 48,514,726 downwards.
CAGACGGATGGACACTGTAACATACTGACAGACAGACAGATGTGAAGGAACCTACCTTGATATCACACTTCTTTATCATTAACATGAGTTTGATCATTTTGGCATTGATTCCTTCCGGTGAGTCGTCTAGTGATTTGATAAAGTTGTCTCTGATTTGTGACATCAAGTTGGTAAAGCAGAAAAATGTGTCAGCCTCGGCATGCTCTATAACAAAGGGAAATAGGAAACATTGATTTGTAAAATAAAACCTTATGTTGTCAGATGGGAAAATCACCCACAAGTTTTGTTTCCATGGCAAAAGATAGGCAAGTGCATGTATACTATACATCAGGGATGTAAGTACCCTGAAGAAAAAATATGGAAAATACAGAAAAAGGCGTGTAAATTCGGGCTAAAAAGCCCAAAATGGGCTGAAAATAAAAGAAAATGTGTAAATCTGGACTACAAAAAACCCTGAATTCTGTAAAAATACAGAAAACTTACGTCCCTGTATACATGCACTTGCCTAACTTTTGCCATTATATAGTATACAGGTCCTATGATTTCATTCATGCCCTGTACCTAGAAAGAGGGTGCTAATGAGCAGTGCAGAGGAGCTGAAAATTACCTTTACCAACCCTTTGGTGTTGACTTTCCAATTGCTATATAGATGCTTACTTGTCAGCAATTTTTATATATCATCAGATTAAATGTTGTTTCTGGTGTTGCATTTCCCTAAACTCAACACTACACTGAGTAACCATGATCGTTCTCCGTACTCTCTTTGCAAATTTTCATTAAATTTACCCTGAGCATAACCTTAATAATAAAATAAATAAAATTCGGATTTATATTGCGCTTTTTTCCAGATCTTGAAGGATTCAAAGCGCTTGAATTTCCCTGCAATGGTGAATCATTGCAATCAGATCGCATCAACTATGCCAGTTGCAGCCGAAACTGGCGCACACCTATCTGCACTAAGATTGTAACATATACCAATTATCTGTGCAGCTCCCCAAATTCCATTGGGTGAAGGAAGTGTTTGATAACCAAACAACTAATCACCGATTTTTGAAAGCAGGAGGAAACTGGAGATCCTGGAGAAACTGTGCGAGAGCAAGCATGGAATTGGGATAAACCAAATGCACATACAGTCCTTGGGCACGGCCGGGGCTTGAACCCAGGACCTAAGTGGCACAAGGCAAGGGAACTACTGCTGCACCAACTCGCTCTTAAGCTTGTATGTTTGTGTTGTGTGTGTGCCAACGAGGTTAAACCCCAAGAGTATGACTCAAAATTTACCTGTGTGTAACGCTATGGTATATCCTCCATACTTGGTTTGTCACTCATGGACTGAGGGCAAATAGTGTACCTCCAGAGTTAATCAGCAAGAGCCCGAATTAAATGATAATTTGCGTCTTGAGTGTTATACAGGTTTGCGCATGCAGCATTTAGCATACATTCTTGCACAACATGTTACAAGCAGAATGTAAACAACCACACATTTTGAGTGAAAGTTGGACGGTGGTACATTATTTTACCATCCACACACAACCATGGTAGAGTTCGGTACTCTTTGGTTCTACCAATAAGTCTACTTACCCCTCCACTCCACATCAGGATCTCTTGCCATCACATAATACACTGGTCCTATGATTTCATTCATGCCTTGTACATAACTCTGTCCAGGGTTCAGTTTAGCATAGATGAAGAGTACCCTTTCTAACACCTCCCAATGAGCCTCTTGGCCTTCTGGTAATATCTCGTGCCCAAAGTCTGATGATATACGCAGGTTTTTACACTTTGTGATCTGTGGCAAAGCAATGGAATAAGATTAGGATCAAGTTCTGGCTCAATATGTTGTTGTTGTCATAGTCCTATGCCCAGATCAAATTAACCATTTTAAGCATCCTTAAACACTTGAGAAAGTTCCTGTAATCTTACTGGCTCTTACCTTATGACTTTTAATACAGTAATTTAAGGCATCTGGCCCATATTACATACATAAGTATACAGACAACAATAAAGAAAACTTTAGAATTGTAAATTTGTGCTCCACTTGTTTTGTGTTTCTATATTATAAGTAATTCTAGAATGACTTACATTAATGCCCAGTCTATTCTTGGCTACATCGGATGATTGTAACATTGTGTGTTCTACTCGTTTTCTAAGTGTTTCTATATTATTTGCTGCATCTTGTAGAGCTTGGTTTGGGAATTCTGTGGCTTGCTGAAAAAATCCTATATCAGGTTGCAACCGTCTGAAAAATGAAACAAAACATAAATGAGTGGCTGGACTAGGTTTTACAATAAGGCACATCACCCCAGACCAGATATCTTGCACTTCCCACAATGCATTTCTCCCATTTTAATTTCCTGTGCTGATTTGCTATCGAGTGCAACATGGATTGATAGTGGTGAAATGTACCTCGATGAACAGAGCACATCCAGATCTTACAAAATATGTTTATTTCTTGACTATTGAACCATGTTTAGCCAGTCTTTTCTCAACATAAAAACAAAGGGAACCTGTACAAAATAATAGGAGTGTCATTTGATATAATGAGGTGATGCATCATGTTGCAAAGGATTCTGGGACAGGTAAGATATTTTCTCTGACGTCACCCACAAGCTGCGTTTTATTCTGGGAGTATGCATCATTCTCAAAATAAACAGGAGTGTCAAACCAGATTTCAAAGTTGCGCTAATGAGTTAATATCACCCTTGCTAACAAAATTTCTTATCTTTTTGCAGACTATTTTCATTGGCTATCATTGATAGAGGGCAGCATACACAAAATGTAACTGATAAACATAATGCTTGTCTATTATTGTGTCACACAAGCTTATGCAATGTTTCTATTTTTGAGCTAAAATCTTCGATTAAAAAATATCTTGTTTTGTGTATGATGATTGATATAAATCAAATCAAATCAACTTCATCATTATTATTATATATCCCAGACAATTATATTTCCTAGAGCTCTGTATCTAACCATTATTATTTCCGGTAGATGCCATTGCTATTTCCCTGGCAGGTATATGCAGAGTGTAGAGTGGTTATCTTGCACAGAGTGTGGTGGTTGCTATATTCAGCCCAAGTGAGCAAGTGATTCCAAAGTTCACTTGGTGTACATCAAATACATTCTGTGTACAGCATCCACTCTGTGCATCATATCCACCTTGTGATTGTCACACTGGTTAACATATCCATATCTGAGTGTAATGCAATTCTAGCATTTGGTACAAATTTGAAATGATTAAAAAATAAAGCGCAGTGATTTATAGTGAGCTACGCACAGGCACAACGCCTAGACATTTATCCACAAGCCTCAGCACACTTTACAGGTTGTCCCTGACCACTACGGCCCCACAAATTGACTTTCACAACCATGATCAGCTCCCCAAGTTTCGTATGGGTAACAACAAGACAATTTCCAGTAAGTTCCTTGTCCAGGGGAATTTCAAGCTAACTCAATTAAAGATATCAAGCAGTCAAGTTAGCTCAATAGTGCGAGAGGTAGTGGGTTCGAACCTTGGTTGTGGTTAGTACACTCTCATGTAAAAACTGACTTAGCTTGAAATTCCCCCTGGACAAGGAACTTACTGCTAATTGTCTTGTTGTAACCCATACAAAACTCTGTTCCTGAATGCAGTGGTCAATTGTGAAATGTCTAGAGTGTGTGTTGTTGTTTAATGGTTTTTGGAATGATATGGGGCCATAGAGGTCAGCAACAACTGGTGAAGTGTGCTGAGGCTTATGAATCAACATCTAGGTGTTGGTGTTGTACCTGTGTGTAGCACACTCTAAATCAATGTGCTTAAAAAAAGTAACACAGACAGGAAATGGCTGTCATATTGCCTGTATGACTGTACCAACCAGCTTGTACTCACCTGGTATCCTTGTCTATTTGTAACAGTACATCGTTATCTTTGAAGTATTGAGACCATTGGCTATCAGAATTGGTACTTAATGGCTATAAACAAATACACAAGGAAATTACTAGCATTGCTTATAAAGTGAGGGTAAAGGAATAATTTGCTTACAAAATAGGTTCTGCTAAAAACTTATACTCCGTCCAGTTTAAGTTAACAAAACTGTGCCGAAACCACAAATTGCTCACTACAATAATTTGCTGTAAACGTTTGACGAGCGCGTACTACCGTGATGTTGCAAAGTCGGAGCTAATAATGCGTACAGTGCAAAGTTCATTCATAAACTTCCACTCGGCAACAGATCACATCATAGCTCAGCAGCCAATCAGAGACAAACTGTGTTTCAAAACAGTAAAAATGTGATGTACGCTTAAAATACGCTCTCGTCAAAAGTTATATAGCTCACCAGGATTCTCACCTTCATACATAAGGCAGCCATTTACATATAACCATTTATACAGTAACTTACTATTGATGTAAATTGATGTACGATGAGTAACCTTTAATACTAGTTTTTAATCCATTAACAACTATAAAGAACCCACAAGATAGCACAACAAGCCATGCTGTCAGGCATTGTTGATAGATACCTTCTCTGGTTTTGATATATACATGTACATGTATTGTAACCATCCACCACGAGCCAGGTGTAAAGTCAACAGGCCCTATTGACAGACAAGGCTCAATAAACTAGAGGCCATCAGCCTTTCCCCCATCGTATGGGTAAAAGCTGGTCAATCGTTTCAGTTGCATTTCCCTATGTCATGGATGCAAATCTGTGTACTAGTCTCCTGGTTATCACAGGATTTCTTTTGTACTATTGATTAACACACAAGATGACCAAAAATGGTGTCACACTGACGGCCTCTAGTCAGTAGGAAACAAAGGAACTTCAAGAGGATTATTGACTATTTGAGTGTCTATTTACCAAGCAATTAATCATTTTACAGCTTTTTTGTACATTGTAACTAATTCAAAATCTAAATATTGAAAATTGCAACTTTACACCTGATTTGTCGTGGACAGTCATATATATGTGACCTGGACCATGGTCTGGGGCTGACCACCAACTTGCAACTTTATGCTCATTTCATGGGATCAGGTCACATTATGCTATAATATTACTCACATGATCCTCAAATGTGACATCTTTCCTGTCATCTCCTAAATGGTCAGCTCCTGGTTTTATGATCATTTCATCTAGAAATTGTCTATATAAGGCTCTGAAATCAAACCATACTTTATTTACTTATTTTATTTATTTATTAGACTTCATCACTGGTACATATAAAATTATTGCACATCAAAATTTGACAAATATAAATAGACCCATTCCATGTCAACTCCAGGGATGTGCACCGCAGCACCTCTTCAATTTTTTTCTTTTTCTGTGTGGTGGTAGATATTGATGAGAAAGAAAAATCCCGAAAATTTGAGCTTCATACTCCAGCTTCAAAGGGAACCCTTTACAACTTTGAACAGTATGTATCCTGGTGACACTTATTTGTGTAGAATTCAAATCTGGCATCAGAAAACTTGTAACTCCTTTACTTTAAAAGATATAGGACCCTCAAAATGCAACTTTCGTCCATCCAGGACCAACTTTGCATTCTCAGAACTCACGTAAGTCATTATACATGTAAAAATCAAAATTAGTGTACAACTCTATGGAGTAGGCAAACCTAAGTGATGTGTTGAAGCCATCGAGACCCCAAGCCAATATCTCTCAGAAATGCTGTCCAAGAACATATCTTCAACATACCTGAAGTTGATGGTGGGGCAAAATGTCTGACATTGATTTTCAGGGGGGTCAAAATGTACAAAAAATGTACAATTGGGGTTTTGCATGGGTAATATCTCAGCTAAAAGTATACTAATAGGCTCAATATTGAATAAGAGTAATGTCCTACCAAAGGGCTCTGACTGGCAAAAAAAATGGACAATAAAATTATTTTTACTTTTGGAGTTCTGACCACCCAAAGTTGGTCCTGATGGACGGTTGCATTTTGAGGGCCCTATATCTTTTAAAGTAAAGGAGTTACACGCTTTTCTGATGCCAGATTTGAATTCTACACAAATAAGTACCCCAGGATACATACTTTTCAAAGTTGTAAAGGGTTCCCTTTATACATTTATGGACCTCCAACGTTGTCTTTGGCGTTGCGACACATTTTTACACTGACCCCCTAAATTTTAAATTGATGCCACGGGAAAACGAAATGGAGTATGAAGCTCAAATTTCCGGATTTTACTTTCTCATCAATATCTACCACCACACAGAAAAAGAAAAAAAATGAAGAGGTGCTGCGGTGCACATCCCTGGAGTTGACATGGAATGGGTCAATATAAATATAAATATAAAATCTTTTTTTTTTTAAAACATGTTAAAAGACCAGCTGGGATAAACAGGTGTAAATTCACCTCGTAGGAAAGGCCTAATTTATTTGGAAAAAAAGAATGGAATGCCACGGGCAAGACCATACATGTTTTACACTCCCAGCAAACACAAAACATTTCATAAAACATTTGTAAAAGGTTAGAAAAGGCTATCAGAAAATGTTTAAATGTCAAGCGATAAAGGGTATAAAACATTTTAATTACATTCAAAAACATTTTTGAAAACCTGTTGCAAAACATTTTAAAACCATGTTATTTATATATTGATGACAAACTATTTTACAAATCAAAATTTGACATTAACATTTTGACCACATTTTACAATGCATATTTCTTGTATTTCAATTTTCTGTACTGATTTGCTATCTTGTGCAACATGGGTTGATAGAGACAAAATGTACCTCAATGAACAGAGCACATCAGATCTTGCAAAATATGTTTATTTGTTGACTATCAACCCATGTTTATTTAGCCAGTCTATTCTCAACATGAAAACAAAAGGGAACCTGTACAAAGTTATACATGTAGGAGTGTCATGATGAAATGAGGTGATGTATCATGATACAAAGGATTCTGGGAAGGGTAAGATATCTTCAGTCTCTGCTCCCTCCCTCCCCAGAGAAGATATCCTACACTTCCCACAATGCATTTCTTCCAATTCAATTTTCTTAGTAAATACCTTTGTTTTTCCAGGACTGTTTTCCATTCTTCTCTACCTGGCGGTAAGTAGTTCAGCATCAACTGAATGTGTGAGAAAGTAATAATATTCAATACTGTCAAATGAGGTTGCACGAATAAGTCGCCGATAGTCAAAATTGCGATGTTTTGCCACTTTCGACTACAAATTGGTCAATACTGTCAAATGAGGTTGCACGAATAAGTCGCCGATAGTCAAAATTACGATATATTTTGCCACTTTCGACTACAAATTGGTTATAATTGACTAATGAATAATGATGACTATCTATAAATGTCCTCAAAATACATCAAATAAGATAACTAAAATAACAATGCATAAAATTTGACAAACTGATTGCTTCATATCCATCAAATATTGCTGAAATAGTTTTTAAGAGCAAGGCAGACCTGCTGTATTTACTGTGTCTCCTGATCGTCGGTTGCATTGCTGCCAGTTAGATTTATCCCCTAGTCCATCAAGATCCATGTGAGGTCAGTGAGCCGTTTGTAAAAGCAAGATTTGTAATGTGTGTTTCATCAATCTCTTGTGTCTTTGTATGATATAGGCCTATTGCCTGCATCATACATTCTTTAACATACCTTTACACATGTTGATATATGTGCATTTTGGGTGTGAAAGTGACCTTAAGTTTTTACTTAAATATTGACCTCCAAACAGATCTTAATAGTCGACTTACTTACTTTGTACTTTGCTGGTTTCCTCCTGAATCTTCCTCTTGGGAGCTTTGCTAGGAGGTCGCTGGGAGTGGTTGTCTAATTCTTGTCTTTAATAATGTAGTCCAAGTAGCTGTCTCTGAAGGTCTTGTGGGTAGGGATGTCAATGATGTCTTGAGGTAGGTCGTTCCATAGTCTTGTGGTCCGTGGAAAAAATGAATTGCTGTACGCCGTAGATGTGAAGTGTGGTATATCAAATTGAGTGTTGTTTCCCCTCCTGCTTCTTTGAAGTTTTGGTTTGAGGTGGTCGGATGAATCTATGTCAATGTCTTGGTTGATGATCTTGTAAAGTTGAGTGACTTGGTGGGTTTCCGTCTGTCTGTCAGCCTTTCCCATCCCAAAGAACATAACATTTCGGTAACACTGCCGACTCTCTTGTAGTCACCTTGAACAAATCTACGCAGCTCTCGTTGCACCTTTTCTAACGCAGACTGGTGACAATTTTTGTATGGATTCCACGCAGCAACTCCATACTTTAAGTGCGGCCGAACCAGCGTCCAGATAAAGCCGCTCTTTAACAGACTTGGAGCACATGTAGAAATTGCGCTTGATGAAATTCAAGACTCTTGTTGCTTTGGTGACTGCATGCTGAGTCTGTTTTTCCCACCCAAGATCATTTTGGATGATTATCCCGAGGTATGTAGAATCTGTGATTGCCTCAAGACGAGTGCCAGACATTTCATAAGAAGGTTCACCAGGGTTGCGTTTGCGACTCATTCGCATCGTTTTACATTTACCAGCGTTAAAGCGCATACCCCATGTATCAGCCCAACTAGTGAGGTTGTCAAGATCGGCCTGTAGCAGCCCTTCATCTGCCTCGGAATTGATGTTACGATAAATTAGACAATCATCTGCGAAGAGTCTAGTAACACCTCCAACAGCATTGTGAATGTCATTTATAAAAAGAAGAAACATGTGTGGACCCAGTACCGTCCCCTGAGGTACGCCGCTAAGTACTTCATGCCAGCTAGAAAATTCACCGTTGACAGCAAGATGCAGCAACTCGCTGCAGACGATTGGTGAGAAATCCTGAAATCCAATTCTTGGTTTTCCCCCTTACACCATAAAAATCTATTTTATGGAGAAGTTTTTGATGAGGCACAACATCGAACGCTTTCGAAAAGTCTAACACAGCTACATCGGTAGTAATGCGTTTGTTATGATTATGAGCGAAATCATGGAATGTCAAGATGAGCTGACTCTCACAGGATCGCCCTCTCCGGAAAGCATGTTGATTCTCGGCAAAAAAACTGAATGGGTGAATTTGAAATCTACACTCCCTGTGTGATAGATAAAGGTCATGTCTTCCATAGGGGGATATAGATTTCAACTGGAATAGCCCAAATACTTTCCAAATATTTTTGTCATCACACATGACTGTGGCCAAAGAATTTAAACTCAAAGGTTACCAACTCAAAAATATGTAACTCTAACATGGTGGAGTTGGTACGCTTTGATTCTACCTCATTAACTGCAGACCTACCTTCCATGCCAAGGATCGTGTACCATTACGTGTGTCAGGAACACCTGAAACAGACAGAGTATAAGTAAACATCAGTGTCTAACAAGATCTATTTTGATTGGTTGTAAAGAAGGTTTTATCCCATATTGAGCCAATCAGAGATATGGTAAGTATAGTCAGTAGGGCATCCGAGCTGGTATTACCTGACTTGCATCAAGCTCTTTTACGTCAAAATAGCTATAAAAATGTGAATTTTGGAACAAAATATACCTTGTCCGATGGAATAAAACATATGGTTATATACAGTTGAAAACAAGTTTATATCCTTCTCATGTTTGTTGAGAAAGTTAAATTGAAAAATTAGCAATTTTAACCTTATAGCCAGACCTCGAATTAACCCACGGCACCCATGGCATTTTGCCGTGGGTGCCCATCCCCACTGCCGTAATGCCCTCAAAATATGTCCTTTACCCAAGGCAGTCACTTGCCGTTCCCTCTAATGAAGTTGCCATCGGTGCCCCGGCCCTGCCCCTTCATTATAAAATCATCGATCTATGTTTGTGTGTGTTTTCTTCACTTTTGAGAAATTGCCATGATGCCCTCTTGAAATATTACAAACTGCTGTGCTGCCTTGCCTTTTCACTGAAAATCCAAGGCAATGATCAACTTGCCCTAAAAAAAGTTGCTGTGCCCCTTCAGATCCTTAATTCGAGGGCTGCTTATAGCTCGGGTGGTCTAAAAGTCAGGATTGCCCCAAAAGAGCTAAAAATGCACCTCGGAAATTGCTTTTTTAGAGGTTGGGATATGGGCATTTCGTGATCCACAGCCTCATTCCCCCCACTTTTCTCAAAAAAAGTTGAGATTTTTATACCACTGGAATCCTCTGACTACATAATGTTATGTACAAAATATTTCTTGCAGATTAATTCGTTTAGCAAAAATATCGTCAAATTTTAATTTCGTTCTGGTATACCAGAACGAAATTACAACAGTGGCCTATGGCTATGGAGCAGTGTAATACAAATAATCATGCATAACACGGAAGTTACGCAAAATCGGAATCAACTGAAATTTTGGGAATAAGCTTTTCTCGTTAATATCTACTGAAAAATGTCATAAAAAGAGGATGCTAGGATCACGAAATACTCCGTTTATTTAACTACACTTTTTTTTCATAAACCCTGGCCCTAGCATATAGCCTGCTGTTTTGTTGGCGTTTCTTTACTTTAGGGTTTTTTATTCTTACATGTTATATATAGCTGCTTTGTGGAAGTACAGTGTTATAACCTTAACCCTAACCAGTGCAGAAGGCAGCTATTACATGTAAAAATAAAAAAACCCGGCCTAAAATAGGTATGCCAGGCAAACCTTAATTAACACATTTGCTAGTCAGCCAAATTAGCCTAGAACACAATACATATTTACATAGAAATTTAAAGAACAGGTAGGTCAAGGAAACCTACATAATTTATATGTTGTCTATACTTCACTTGACCCAAATATATGATTTTTTATGGTGATGAGACACTCGCACATGGAATTTTAGAGGGATTTTGAGAGCAGTTTCAAAAAGCTGCTATCATCATGAGACTAAGATCTAGAAACACCACTGAAAATGCTGTTTTGTTAGCTGAATCTTTTTTGATGAAAAATTGAAAGCCAATCTTTGACAAGATGTAACTTTGCTATGGAAAGTGCTATGACAAAAAGGTTTTTAGTTTTGGCTTTCTTTACTCAAGGGCTTTAATTTGATATTGGTATATAAAATGATGCAGTTTGATGGCAAATTTGAATTCAACTGGCATGGATACCAAAGTAAAGGAATGCAGTTTTGTTTGTCCAGAAATATGCACCGAGCTTGGTCACTGCCACTGGTAGTTCCAATTAGTAGTTCCAATAATTGGAACTCACGGCTCGACCGACCGTGAGTTCAAGGAGCTATGTGTATGTGCCGCCCGCGATTTAGCGTGCATTCATCACCATTCACATATGTACATAGTCGTGGAGTGGACTTTTCGCTGCTCATAAAAATCGCTCAAAAATATTTCTTTGGACAAAAGCTGATGCATAGAATAAGTTTAGCAATCACAGACCATGACATACATCAGTAACACAGGTTTCTAAAGTGAGTATTTTACCTGAGATACTATACTAATGCAAACTTGCCAAAATAAAACCCTGGAGGCACCCTACACTGCTACAGGAGTACACCCATCGAATGTGTGTCATCAGCCCTCAGATCGGCCCTCAGACACACACATACAGGCATAGAGTTCTGCAGTAGCATGTTTTGTTGACATTTTGTGTAATGTTTACATCCATGACAGTTCTAATACCATCATCAGACAACTCAAATACAAAGGATATCAGTTGGCAATCTTAATGTTATGCAATCAAGTTTACAACACTCTCACTCTTACAATGAGCAGAAAGTCACTGAGTCATGCAATTCAAGTGCCAATATTGATTACCTGAAGTGGCCTACTGCAAATGACCAGATATAACCTTTCTGATTTTCATATTATTTTGCAATAACAAAACCATGTTTTCCTTGATTTTGGTATGAAATTGAGCAAATAGAATTAATTGTCATGTCAATTTGGAGTTATTAGGGGCAACTAAAACTGATATGAGGTAAGATTTATATGTTTGGAATCTGTATTGCCTATTCTGAAGGAATTATTGCCATGTAAACAAACCATCCCTTGGCCCATGCATATGGACATGGGTGTACTGCTTTTCAGTACCGTACCCTGTTTTCCATGGGTGACTGTAGGAATACACCCATCGAATGTGTGTCATCGGCCCAGTCATCGGCTCTCAGACACACACACACACAGGCATAGAGTTCTGCAGCAGCATGTTTTGTTGACATTAAATACTGTTTACTTCATTTGACAGTTAACTAATCCATAAATTTGATAACTCATATACAAAGGATATCAGTTGGCAATCTTAATGTTATGCAATCAAGTTTACAACACTGTCATTAGTGTCAGTCTTACAATGAGCAGAAAGTCACTGAGTCACGCAATTCAAGTACCAATATTGATTATCTCAAGTGGCCTGCTGCAATTGACCAGAGATGAACCGTATGATTTTCCTGTTATTTTGTAATAACAAAACCATGTTTTCCTTGATTTTGGTATGAAAATGAGCAAATAGAATTTAATATCTTGTCAATTTGGAGTTATTAAGGGCAACTAAAACTGATATTAGGTAAGTTTTATCTGTTTGGAATCTGTATTGCCTGTTCTGATGAAATTAATGCAATGTAAACAAACCCAACCATGGCTGATGTGGACATTGTGTAGTGCTTTTCAGTACCCTGTTTTCCATGGGTGACTGTAGGAACCCATGGATTCGATCCATGTACTGTAGGAACCCATGGATTTGATCCATGTACTACAGTACCTACAACTTGAGTTGAGAACAAGTCCTCAAACGTTCGAAATGTGTAGTTACTACACAAAATGTACAACTACTGCCACTGGTTAAGTTAAGGTGAATTTTGATCTTACAATTTTATGACCCCCTATTAAAAGCACTGGATATAATCACTTGCTTGTCCTTGACCTTGTACCAGGCTTAGGGAACGTTCATAAATACCTTGGTGGGGGGGCTGGAAAATTTGTAGGGGGTCAAAAAGTTTTGCCCTTCCAAAAGGGGGGTCCAAAAGTTTTGACATGGCAAAGGGGGGTCAAGAAAGTTTTGACACCCATAAAGGGGGGGGGGGTCACATTGTCACAATAAAGCTCTTTTCATCCCGATCATAGGCGTAAATAGAGTAAAATACAAAATTATTGCACTTTACGCGCGCAGTAAAGCATTTTTTTAAAGTTCTGATATTATATGTATGTAATTAAGCAACTGCAATTGTTTTTCGTCTGTGCCGCAAAATGTCATCCCCCCACACCAAGAAAGCTGGATACACCCCTGATACATCCATGCAATAACTTTTGAGACCTTATTTGAAAGCAATTTATTTATATTTTATGATGTCCTGACAATTTAGGCCTAATAAGGCCTGTAAGAGTGACACTGATAAATGATTACATTTATTGCGGATCTGTTTGCTTGAATTTGTAACAAGGTTGAAACTGTATAAGTTTAATCCACTGTACTAGTAAAATAAAGCATTACCTATAGTGGAAACAAGAGTGGAGTATTTTAAGTACTAGTATACCTTCATTATGTGTGTGTGTGTGTGGGGGGGGTAAAAAGTTTGGGTGTTTACAAAAGGGGGGGGTCAAAAAGTTTTCAGTCCATTAAGAGGGGGGGTTCTAAAAGTTTAACATACAGACTAGACTCAGCTGAGTCTCATGGACGCCTGTTCCTATGTCCATCAGACTCGTATTTCCCATTTTGGATGTCAATGGGAAATACACACTTAACGCTTATACCGGTTAGAAACTTTAAAAAAATCTTTAAAATTGTATCAATGTATATAAAAGTGGTACCAACCTTATTGTGCTTGCTAATTTAAGACTCGGTTGAAACAAAATTAAGGATCGAATGCATTTTAGTGTCCAAAAGGCAAAATTATCGTCAAAGTTCTGCGAAATCGGCACCCTTACTTGAAGGGGTTCAGAATTGAATCGAAGCGAAAATATCCGATCTTTGCGATCAAACACACAAAATTACAACTTTAAACATACTATTGGCAAAAGACATTATTACCAAACAATATAGAATAGAAAATTTGACATCATTTTCTCAAAATATTGAAGAAATTTGCTCACTAGACATCGAAAAAGTACGCAATCCAATTCCCGTTCAAACGCGTGAGAAACTGAAAGTGCATAATCCCGACTAATACAGACAGAGGGGGGGTCAAAAAAGTTTTGACATACCGAAATCAAAATTTTCCAGCCCCCCTACCAAAGTATTTATGAACGTTCCCTTAGTCGTATTTATACATTGTATAATAATATTGGAACTTACCATCGAAGCACATAGCACACAACTTATCTACATCAATTTTGGGAGCTAGGAGGACTTCATCGAACAGCACAAGCCTAAAACAAGTAAAAGAGTAAACAAGTTATTAGAATATGTAAGTCATACATACATATATGGGAGAAATATGGCATAATCATAATGAAATACATTGGTCTAAAATCTTACTTTTCCTGATAGGAGGCGGCCATGTTGACATTTCGGGAAGGAGAGTTTCTAGAAATTATCTTGTACCAAGAAAGAAAAAGTTTCTATAATGTATGATCAAAATTACTAAAAAAAGAAACACGCATGATTTGAATATTATTAAGACTTCACAACAGTTCTGAAATGTACAAAACCCGTATAAATTTTTGTGAAAATAAACTTTGAGGAATAAAAATATCAAAGGGCAAAGGTACATGGTTGCCACATTATATTGTTCGGTTTTTTTTAGGGAAAGTAACAACAACACCCCTGAGCTGGTCATGAATATTTAATACCCAGTATAGGGACCGCCCCTTTCAAATGGAGTAGAAACTTCATAATTTATTTGGTGTGCAGAACATATATGTGACAGGGATATTTGAAATATGTAAACAAAATCATCGCTTAATTCAATACATTTAATTTATGTGTAAAAATGCCATTTTTTGTGATATTTGTTCAGTTTTGACCACGTAGGCTAATTTGTACATGGATTTTTTTTTTAATTGACATATGCATCTTCGAAAGTGTAGGCCTTGGCCTATCAGATGCTTGGATCAAAAAGGTCAATCACAACATTTTTCTGTAATCTATGGTTTTTGACCTACTGATGACCTCTTGGAATTCATAAGTATGCCTAAAATGCATGTTTTTAGTGATTGTGGCCAAAAATGGACCCTTTTCACCATTTTAAAGTAATTTCTTTCATTATAAAACTTTGAATTACACTTTATATTATTGATGACCATATTTAATTAGCACAAATCAAAAGAATAAAAAAAAATGTAGCTCTGCAATAAAACATCACAGAAAGTTGTTTGAGGTCATATGAAAGCTTCTGAAAAGATATACACAGTCTATATACACTACTCCAAGAAATTAGAGGAACAAGGTTATGTAATAACTTTAACTGGGTATTGCATCAACAGAAAGCATCACGGACATGTCATTTGTATACCAGGTGTAGCCTATTGTAATCTTAGCAATACTGGATAGTCAAATGTGAAATCATGCATGTCTTCAAGGACTTACGGCCTTGGACATCCATGTGTTCACTCAAAGCACTGATTTTGTGTAAAGCAGACTCCATAAGCTTTTCTCAGATTTCTTCATTCCAACATGTTAATCCAATTTCTACTGGTACCGCTCAGTCTTCTGAGCATGTGGGATGTTGTTAATGGCGAATTGACTGAGGTCGAGGTTGCTAGGGTTGTCCAGATGCTTGCAGAAGGTCACACACAGCGTTATGCAGCTGAGCAGCTTGGGGTATCCCCCAGTGTCATTAATCGTGCATATCATCGCTACCTGGAAGATGGTCTGTATGGCAGAAGACGAGGCCAAGGCCGCAGACGTATCACAACGCCCCGGCAAGACCGTTATCTCCAGTTGCTTGCTCGTCGGAACCGCCAGAGTACAGCAAGATCCATAAATATGGACTTCCGCAGAGGGGCTGGTGTGCGTATGAGCAATGAAACAGTAAGGAGTCGTTTGCATGAAGACGGAATGAACGCTAGAAGACCTGCAACAGGTCCCATTTGGATCCCACGGCACCGCAGAGCCAGATTGGACTTTGCCAGAAATCACCAACATTGGCAAGATGGTGATTGGACCCCTGTACTGTTCACAAATGAGCAGATTCACTGTTTCCACCAATGATAGGTGTGTGAGGGTATGGAGACGACAAGGAGAACGATATGCTAACTGTAACATTGTTGAAGTTGATCATTTTGGAGGTGGGTCCGTCATGGTCTGGGCAGGGATCTTGTTGAACGGACGTACGGACCTTATTGTGATAGACAGAGGCTCACTGACGGGTGTAAGATACAGAGATGAGGTACTGAGACCTGTTGTTGTCCCCATTGCTCGTGCAATTGGTCAAAATTTCATTCTTATGCAGGATAACACCCGTCCACATATCGCTCGTGTTGTGATGAACTTCCTGGACATTGAGGGAATTGAGACTCTGGACTGGCCTGCAAGGTCACCTGACCTGAATCCAATAGAACATGCTTGGTAGACGGGTAAGACAACGGCAACAAGTTCCAGACAATGTCCAGTCACTAAGAGATGCTCTTATTGAAGAGTGGATGAACATTCCTCAGGACTCTCTCCGCACCCTGATCCAGAGCATGCCTCGACGTTGTGAAGAGTGTATAACAGCCCGAGGAGGTCATACCCATTACTAGGCACCATTTAAGAATGATTTGTGGAGATTTTGATTTCAAAACTGTTTAAGTTTGGAGAACCTTTTGTAAGCAAAAATAATGCCAAAATTTGACAATTGGACACTCCGATACTCTGAGGACCAGCTGATTGGAGAAACACATTTTTTCATCAGTCATTATGTCTAGCAAACAATGGAATTTGTCTGCAATGAAGTTGAACCAATTTTTCAGTGTATTTAAGTTTTATCTTTGATGAAAACATGAAATATAGGTTTGTTCCTCTAATTTCTTGGAGTAGTGTACATTGGTCTTACTTTGGGAAGTATCCAACCTAGGGGGTGTAACACCTGAAAATGTGATTTGTCCCACCTCAATTTTTGGGAAAATGACCAGCAATAAAAAAATTGTGCAATCAGGTATTTTAAAGTAAGACCAATGTACAGTTAACCCGCTGCGAGAAGGGACCATAAACATTCTCAATGCACAGAACGTATACTGTTGTTGTTCTGAATTAAGTATTACAAATTTAATGGTTTTTAAACATATGGATAAAATCAGCCGCTTCTTTTTTTTTGTTATATATTAGTAAATTGTGATATTACAATTCATATGTATATCAATATCATGAACAATATTTGGGCTAAACCATGTATATAAACCGTGTTAAGTCCACAAACTCATGTATCTGATTTCCCTGTGCAATATTGCAATATGCTATAGTTATTATAGTTTCAGTTGGATGAAATAATACAAAGCAAATGCAGAGTAACAATACTGTGTGACGCTTTGTTCCCCAAATGAGAACAATAGTCTGCATATTGTTCATGATGCAGCATTGTTATGGTAAATAATAGTACAACTCATTGTTGCTAATGTCAAACTTGTCAAAGTGATTGTGATTGTATGATGAGAGCATGATATAGTGTCCGCTTCATTTACTTATGGCATCAGCCAAACGGAAGAAAGGCTAGAAAGCTGAAGAACACGTACGGCTTTAAACGGGGGAAGAACACGTACGAGGCTGAACTCTTTTTCCAGGAGAAATACGAATAAAAAAATTGCAACGACTGTCAACTTGTAATGTAATAATTATTCTCTTCGAATAGAGATAAACTTGTTTTTGCAATAGACCTGCCCTTTAAAACTTCGTAAAAGACAACGTTATTTTTTCGTAACTTTTAGTGACGTCACCTTATTAAATATTCAAAGTGTTCACTATTTTATGAAATATAGAGTTTGGCAAAATGAGCCGGCAACCCAATTAAAAATCCCCTGACCTTTTTGATGACATTGCCCTGTCATTTCATGGGTGTCAGGACGTTTCGCCCCACACCAGTACATACCACTACCAGTTCGCCCCAATACACGTACATACCACGACCAGTTCGCCCCAATACACGTACATACCACGACATGTTCGCCCCAATTGACTCACTGTGTAAACTGTAAAGTGCTGTGAGTGCAGTGCATGCGGTCGTATGGTCAATCAATACAACTTCCAATTGTTTGCATTTATATTCATGTATTATGGAATAATCAATACGACCTATTCATATAATCATAACTAATATTATAGTAAAAATTATATTATTATTATTATTTTCTTATGATAACAATAAAAAATAACTATCATTATTATTAATAGTACTAGTATAATATTAATCATATCTTAATTATTATAAAATTATTGAATCACTTTACATTGTGTTGTTTAATTTGTTTACTTACTGTAGGCCTATATCTTTGTAAACAAATTTGACGGTGTTCTATGAATTTTATGCCATTAGAATGTATTTATGTATTTTATGAATTTCTCATGTTTTACAATCCATTGTTTGTAACTAATACAATTTGTATTTTCAGTAGACAGTATGCAGTCAACTGTGCAGTGCTGTTTTTAAATAAACGTTGAGTATTTGTAACAATTTGGCTGGTGCTATAAACGTGTAATGCTATGAATTTCTTTAGAAACCCATGTGATTCAGCCCCGAGATTCAGTTGAGCTGACTATGTTTATGTTATGAAAACATTTTATTTTTGATCATGTACTTTTCCATCCATATGGGTTTTTTATACTTACCTATTTTATCGAGTATGTTTTTACTACCCCGAGAATTATTGGCCGTTTTTTGAAATTGTGACGTAGGCCTATATCGGGAGGCACGCGAAGAAGAAAAAGTTGGGATTTTGTTTGCAAAACTGGTTAAAGCCCAGTAGGTCTATTAATAAGATTTCGGTCAAATTTTAATTTGGTTATCCTTTGCCAAAATATTATTAGTAACGCGCTCCTTTACCCACATGTCCTTCTTTTTTTCACGCAAAAGGCAAATTTTTTGCTCCCAAGACACGGGCCAAGACCATTTTGTGGGAAAAATCCCATTATGTTCAGATCTGCAGGCAGCCAAAAGATTTAATGGTGTCTTGCAGTGCATGCAGCATGCGTCTGAACGTAGGCCTACATACATTATTATATCATCATGCATGGTACTGTATACTTTTAATGTAGGGAGTGGGATTTTTGACGCCATACTAAACGTTTAACAATAACACCCCTCCACACCCCGCCCCGCCCACACGCACCCCCACATAAAGTTCACCTTCGTTCAGCAGTATAAACATTGAGCGCGGAAATGGAAAATGTTACTTTTGCGCACATAAATTATTTCCCATTTAATTCTTTTACAACATAATATAGGCTAAAGCCATGATTTCTCCGTGTTACAAAATTCTGTGTTACAAATTGGACAATTTCCGTGATTTTCCATTTTCCAATATAAAGCACTGAAAAGTGAAAACAAACATGTTGTATAAGTGTATTTTGTATTACCCATTACTGTAGTAGGCCTAGAATTAATGCTAAAATGGATTGTTTAATGGTTTTGATTACTGCCAAATAATCACCTTTCTTTGTTTTATTTTGCAAATCAACACATCAGTTAGACATTTTACTCAGTTTTTTACTATTTTGTGGCATTTTCAAATTTCCGTGGGCAAACCCCGAATTCCGTTAATTTTTCCGTTTTTCCGTAACACGGAGAAATCGTGGCTTTAATATAGGCCTAATACAATGTTTCACACGAGATGAGAGATACTCAATTTAGTTATTCTCTGAGAACAAACAAAATGTCCAAGCTTACATTGAACTCGGCCAAATTCATTATTTTTTTAAGATATTGGACCTACCATGGGTAAAAAAATCCAATTAATGGAACAATTTTGTGTAACGTGTTTATTGATAGGGGCTTTGATTCGATATAATTTGAAGCGTTATTTTCCTGTTCACGCGTGCAAGTATAGGTCTTCTCTATATCAAACACCTATATTTGGAAGATACAGGTTGTTCGTGTTTATGCATGATATCATTTAAACTTCATATAACTCATTATTTTTCCTGTTCACACGCGTACCGTCTACTATAGTCTATATATCTACCTCGAGTCACCGGCACTAGCTTTGAAGTTCAGCGTGTTCTGCATTAGCTTAGCGTTACTTATAATCAACATCGAACAATAGAAGTCAAGTGTTTTAATGTTAGCTGTAAATATAGTCTCGCGGGAGAATCTGTTATTAGTCTTCTTTATCAGTCTTTTTTTTAAAACTTGCTGGTCACGGCTACCGCGTGACTCTAATAAACAAGTATGCTTGACAGTGTGTTTTTAGAGAGCAAAGTCCCGGGGTAAAGTTCTGCTTAAAATTCAAAGTCCATAGTCGGATTTTCGGGGTTTGCTATCTATAAACTGGTAGATTCCAAAATCAGAATTGTTCAGTATTAAAGTGAGCCATTATAATTATGCGAGATAGTGTTGCATTCAATTATTTTCATTGTCACTAATCATCTGATATTTTTAACTCTTTATGACCATTTTACTATTGAATACTTTAATTTGAATAAACATCAGTATAATTTTGAGTTCAACGAAATGGGTTCATCTTGAATAATAATAACATATTTTTAATAAAATTCGACTATGGCATAGTCTAAAGAGCTTTTAAAATCCCCGATAAATTCTGTGTTGAATACTAGCATTTCCATCAATGCAACATATTACATAGCCTATATATAATAACGTTAACATTAGAATGTATATTTGATAATGACTATTATCAGTAACAACCGGAGGGGGGCCTTAAATCAAATTTAAATAATCAAATTTAAATAATAAGTAATGTGCACACCCGCCTTCCAAATCTAGGTATATCAAACACCCAGATTTGGAAGTTAGGCCTATACGAAGTGGTCCTTTGTTACCAAAAATAAATAGATCTTTGAATTGGTGAATTGGCGCAGTATGGTACCTTTGTTGTCTGTGTCGTCATATTTTAGTATGAATTCAATAAAATAAGTAACCACTCGATGAACAATTATTACGGGTATACTCAACTGACAAATTACATTGATTAACAGTTTGAGCAAGTTTGAATGGGATGAAACTGAGTTCGTCTTATGCAGATTGAGAATGAGATCAAACAAGAAAACTAAATGTGTAAAAAACAGGGACATATATCCCACCTATCCCTTTGAGCAAGAGGATTTATAAATCATGATAGCCCAGGAAGAATTAATCCCTTTCTCTTTACTGGTAAATGGTCCCAATAGAAACACGCCTATTGACAGGCAAGTTGCAGAAATTAAGAAAAACAAAATGAATCATAATAACTGTCAATCACAATTATCAAAATTGTAAAAATACATTTATATTAGAGAAGTATGTCCTTTATAAATGAATCTGATATAAAATACAAAATTATATAATCAAAATAATAGTATTTTAATCATGAAGATATATTTTTATTAATTTAGATTTATATCTTTGATTAACCAGTTTTGCAAACAAAATAATTGGATTTTTCTTCTTCGCGGCACTGCCTCCCACGCCTTCGTCACAAACACAAAACACGGCCCGTAATTCTCGGGGTCTTAATCAAATTGAGAGCAGACTACTTGACCCGGGGACTTGTCAAGCAATCGATCGTACATCAGTGTGTAAAGCACGCGGACGCGGGCCCGGGGACTTGTCAAGCAAGGTACGCCGTGTTCTAGTACTTTTGCGTGCTTGGTGCACGGAACCGTTGATTGAACACATATCACACCCGGCGTTTTCGTGCAAGTGGCAGCAAATAATCCGCCGCTAACACGCGGGGCAAAAAGTCAGTGCACAGCACGGAACCCACAAAATATCTCAAAGCTGCTGCTGGCGTTTGTTTTGCTAGTTGTGCTCATTTGTCTTTGAAAAATTTGTCAAATATTTTCAGTAATAATAGTTTCATTATTTAGTAATGAGTCGGTAAAATAAAAATACACAAAACTCGCAAGAGTTTTTTTTTGTTTTTATTTTTTTTATATAATGTTTTGTTTTGCCATATTATGTAAATTATTACATAGCCATACTGGCGATAAGTAATTTACATGTTTAACACTACTTATTATATCATACAAAATATGAAGTTAACATGATTTGTAAAATGAGATAAATCCTTTGTTTGTGAAAGCATAATATTGTTATGTAAAATAAAGTAGGGCCTACACGAGGATTTAATATTATATAAAAAATACATAATCAAGGCCTAAATTTCAGACATAGGCCTACACATGTATTAAATTAATTATTGTTAATGAAAATATAAGCTAATATGACATCAAAAGTTTATTTTGCAACACGGGCGTATCATCGTGCATTATGGTTTTGTTGATCGACCAATCTTCAGTCCGTCAGCAATCAGCATACCATTTGCTTTAAATACTATTAGTTATTAGGTGAAGCGGAGGTATGGTACGGGAAATTATCGTGCGCGAAGTGTCATACTGGGTGAAGCCGAAGGCTGAACCCAGTATGACACTGAGCGCACGATAATTTCCCGTACCATACCGACGCTGAACCTAATAACGAATTTATCATACCACTAAGTCATTCTAAATATTGAAATAATTACGTTTTAAACATTTTAATTGCTGCTAAATAGGAAAAAAACATTACAAAAAATAGATGACTGTTCCGCGTATTACAGATTGCGTGCATTTTACGCGCCCGGTTTACGCAAATCGCCTTTATACGCGTACCTCGCCGTACACGCGTATCGGGCTTGCGAAATACGCTCTCACCGACTAGATATAAAGCGTAAAATACGCACTCACTGACTAGATACGAAAATATATCAGGTTAGCGGTGTTCTTTGATGTTTCCCTTAGTGGTATGATAATATAATATACACGCCGGGCTTCAAGCAATCGACCAGGAAACAGTCAACAACAGCCCCAATACCCGCGGTATAAAATGGGGACGAAAGTGCACGGGAGTGTAGTGTAATTGAATTGGCGTGTAACGGAAGTGGAGAGGTTCGAAGTGGCCTGTTTCCCGGCACAGCATTAGATTTCCGTGGTTGAAAATTAGCGAGAAAAGCACTAAAAAACGCGTTTCACAGCGAGAAATTGCGTATTCTATTTGAGCTTACAATCATGCTACAATGATCTCCGTGACGGAACGGTTATGATTGATCGTATTGATTGGCATTGGTCGCATGCACACTTCGGCAACGTAACACAGTGAGTCAATTGGGGCGAACTGGTCGTGGTATGTATTGTGTATTGGGTGAACCTTTTTGGGGCGAATGTGTTTTGGGGTGAGACGTCTCGCATTCATTTCATGTACTCGATGGGGATTTTTTGTAGCTTTTGCTACGTGTGTGGAGTGGACTTGTATTTTTCTGCATCTGCATGCCGATTCAGATTTGTAAGAGGTAGTATCATTCATGTGTTTGTTGACATTGTACTGACACCACCGTCCGACCGTGTGAATCGGTAGTAATTTACCTGTTTACCTGTCGTCTTGCATGTCTTGGTCCGGGCACTCTTTTGGAAGGCTTATTATAAAGCCTTATAACGCCCATCGATCCAATTTCATCATTACTTGACTACAATAGAGAGAAATTAATTTAGTTACTCGAGAACTCGAACTCTAGCTTCGAATTTGCACACGAGCGATAGTTACGCATTCGAGGACTTCTTCTTCTTATACTCTTCAACGTTCCACAAGGAAAGAGGGTGTGAGTGCGCCAGTAAATGCTATTTAGTCTCTGATATTGTTGTTTGTGTCTAGCTTCCTGAAGAATTCAGATGAGCTTTTCTTGAATTGGGTTACTTCTTCGATTGGTTGGAGATCTGGTGGTAATAAGTAACAATCAACGATGGTGCGTGGTACAAATGAGTTCTTAAAAGCTGTTTGTTCTTGAGTGATATGGAATGTAGGTATTTGAGTTTGCTCGTCTTGTGAAGCGACTGGCCGGGCGCAGGTAGTCCGACACTAGTAGGGCCAGGTGGCCCCCTATGCTATGGCTTTGTGTAGCACGTTGCCTTGTGATCTTTCTCCTAGTACTTAACATGTCCCAATCCAGCGATCTTTTCAGACCTGAAGCACTAGTGGTTTGTTGGTAATCATTGCACACCATGCGGGCTGCTCTTCTCTGGATTTTACCAATCTCATGTATATATGTTCATTTGTATACGGGTCCCACACACTGGCACAATATTCCACTGTCGGTCTGACAAGTGCGGTGTAGGCTGTTGCTTTTGTTTCCTTATTACATGAACTCAGGTTTCTTCTAATGAAACCAAGTGTTTTGTTTGCAGAAGCGGTAACCTTTGATATATGTGTGTCGGTGTCCCATTTAAGGTCTTGTGATATCTCCACACCAAGATATGAGGGAGAGGTTGCTTCAACAAGACTGGAATTTCCCAAGTTATAATTTGTCATTCGATGTTAGACCGAGTAATTTGCTACATGTATGCTATGGCTATGCCTGTTTTTTTCGGTCGGACAGCAGTGCAATTTTTGAAAAGGGGTATAATCCTTCTTGTCTTCCATGAGCAACCGCGTCATATCGGGTATAATCTTCCTTCCAGGAGCAACCACTGTGCATGATTGACGGGCTATTCCATTGTTCGTAATAGGGTAGTGTATTTTAGCGGGGCAATGATGGATGGTGCACGCGCGGTTGCACGATGTACAAGGTATATATAGACTTTCGGCAAGACTTGGCATGTGGTTGTTGGTGTAGGGGTGTGTAGGCAGTGTTCGATTTACCTGGATTCGCATCGCAAAATGCGAGTCATTTTTTACAAACTGCTACTCAACTACACAGACCAGTAGCAAAAAATGCGATCCCAAAAAATTGGGGAAAAATGCCTACTTGCGATCGTGAACCACGCTGATATACCATCATTTGCAAGTTGCCATTTGTCGAAAAAAAAAATGTTTCCATAAATTCTATTTCCAAGAAAATAATCCACAAAAATATGACCCAAAAGTCCCTAAATCGTGATGTTTACGCCATTAAACTAAATACAGTATCCTCCCTTGTATGCAAATTTTTGTTGTGTTACAAACTTCCATGTATTACCAGATAACTAAAAACGTGCATATTAATTTTATGACGTCATAGAAGTAGCACTGTTTATATGGTGTATAGTTCAGTGGTGAGATGGAAATATCGTGTGTCCTTGGTGACAATCTTCCAAAATTATACAAGATTTTTAGGATTTCATAGATTCCTCACATTATTTTAATGCTTCAGCTAATAAATTAGTGAGTTTCCTCTACTAAAAAATGTAGGACTTCTCTTGATTACTGAAGGAAAATTTGCGTTTAGAAAGGGCACACGATAATCAGCTTAGGAAGTTTAGGTGCCGAATTTTGAACCACATTCGGTCTGCAACACTGCAGTTGCATAACATTTTTTTAAGCATTGAGTACTAGGATTGAGTAATCTGTGAGAAGATAAGAAAATACAAAAAAATCGATAAAATATGATGAAAACAAACTGCTACTCAAAATTTTGGAATTGCTACTCAAATCTGAAAGTGAGTAGCAATTTTTGCTACACAAAAAAATAGATGAAAATCGAACACTGAGTGTAGGTGTGTGCGACTGTGTGTTGGGGGGGGTCGGGTTGTCTGAGATGTTAGGGATTATTTAATAATAGTTTTTAATATTGGAAGAACGTTTTAAACTTTAATTTAAGGCATCATATACGATTTTATACTATTTTAGATTTTCAATTAATAACAAAATAATAAAATAGCATTTAAAAATTATGCCTATTTAAACTATTATACAGGAAAGGGTTATATAGGCTTTAACATGACATATTAGTTGATTTCATATGAATGAAAGGGTATTCGAACCAATCAATCACTAAGATTAATATTCAGCCGCAAATGAAAATTCATAAATTTGACACAGCCTTTTATAAAAAATTAACATAGGCCTATGTCAATTTCCTGCAGTGAAAACGTATAATGTCGGTAATATATTATGTTAATTTCTGTTAAGAAATGTACATGTCAGTTTCTCTATTTATGACAGCGATCGTACGCCATGGAAACAATTAAAAAATGGCACACTTTCCGATAAAAATTTGGGAAACAAATTAATTTAAACAAAAATAAATAAAAACAATCTTTCTTAAAAACCAAATTTTCATGAAATTGAGTGCCATCAATAAACCAAAATGCATCCCGAATCTATCGCACATCCCTGTAGTAGGCCTAGCCCCCCTGTTGCCCTAAATTAGATGTGTAAAATATATTTCCGCCACAAGGTTTTTTTTACCTGTAGACAAGCTCACCCCTACAGTCGCAATAGTTCTAGCCCAGATAGCTTTTAACTCACGCCTACTAATAACGTACTTTCACCAAGTGATGGCGCTATAAGGTTTACCACGGAAGCTGTTTGGTTTACCGTGGAAGAAGATTATACCCCATATGCAATTTTTTGCACCAGAGCCTAGGTTATTTATTCTGTTAATGTTGAAATTTGGATGTAAGTTATTTCGATGAGTCAACTGTCATGACTGTATCTTTTGAGCAAGATGTGCCTATTTTGGACAGTCTAAAATTTTGCTGAAGTGTAATTTTGGCAACATTTTTGACAAAATTGTGCCTGTCGTGATCGGCTGTGTTTACTGTTTACTTCTGAACTTCCATTGCTTTACACGGTGTCATGCTTCAGCGAATCCGACTAGATTTTGAATCCAATGGTCTCTAGCCTAGAATGTGAAGCTATCGGTGAGCAAATTCTTGGCCAGACTTCTCGAGCAATAATTTAGTAAACCACTGTCTACTCGTAGCCCGAGGTACTCACACCTCCGTCACTACAATTTCCACTGGCCTTCTTCGTACGAAGATCTGAGGCTCCTGAGCCTATCTGGTCCAGGGTACACAGTTATCAAATTTTATTAACAAAATATCACTTCTTACCGTTCCTCACGTGAAGATAAGACTTAAACAAAACATATTTGGTGCATGGGTGAAAATTTTGGGTACATTTGAAAACTGTAAAAGGACCAAAATTTTGACCATAGCGATCGTCACCATAACAAAAATTAATGTCTCATAGAGGTAACACGGTGGCCATGGTGGCAAAGAAATTTCATTCTGTGAAATGCAGATTTAATGAAGAAAAGAGATGCAGGAAGTCTTCATAGTGTTATTTTAAAGGATTATCATAAAACTGAACACGTGAGTATTTAAAAATGAATGCAGGGTGAACCTTTGAAACTGGGACATGAGTTCACGGTTCGGCTGCCTCCGTGTGCCCCGCTTTTTGCAATACTATGGAAGTCATGGCCCTATGGCGAGGAAGGAACCAATAGGGCTAGTCTACTCGCATAAGAAAGTCCGTACTATGACTTTAAAACATGATAAATGTACAGTATAACCTGTCCTACACCAAAACCCGGGACTAAAACCTGATCTTGTTATGACAGTTTGATTGATAAGGTTGTGTGCAGAATCTTGTTAGCTCAAATTTGATACACTCTAAATTCACACTAATCATAGAGATTGATACAAGTATGATGAATCTTGGTGCATTTGATTTGTAAAAGTTGCAAATTAAAAACGGACCACATAGTCCGAATAATCAGGCCCAGAAAAATTTATTCATAAAACTGACATGATCGTGTTCTGGGTCTGAACTGTTTGCACTCAAAATCTTGCTGGCAAACTGGACAATAGAAGCACATGCTTAGTACCACTTCACAGCTTTTTAATCCCTATTCATATTGGGCGAATCACTCTATATCTTGGGCTGTTCTTCTGATACTTGAGTGTTTGGACAACCGGAACGGTTTTGACAGGTCTTTTGTCTACCTCTCTGTTTTGTAAACAGACAAGGATGTCAAAATTGTCATTTTTGTCCCCACTTAAGGGGCAGGCATTTTCTTCGGAAGGGGGTGTGTCCCAAATATACTGGGGGGGGGCATAAATATTTGGAAAAAAATAGAGGGAGGGGTCATAAAACTTTTGATGACCAAAATGTAGGGAGTCACAAGATGACCACAGATGTTTATTTTATTCAAAAGACTTGATTTCAATACAATTTTAGCCTGTTTAGGGGTAAAGGTGTATCGGTGGTGGGGGTCATAAAATGTTTTTTTTTCAATTTTATTGACGCCAACTTTTTGTAAATTTGAGATCTTAAATCCCAGCCTATTCACCAAGGTCCTTCAGTAAACATTATTAACTTAGGTCCTAAAAAGTTTTCTCCCCCACTCTCTCTCTCTCTCTTATATATTTGTTAACATATTATTATCTAACTATCTATTGTATTCTCTGTATTAGTTATTCTAAATAAACAAACTTTTTCACCAGGTTCTACCATTGGAAATAATTAGTTATTCTTTCTTTATCTTCCAAACATTTATGCTCCTATTATTAAGACCAGTCATTCTGGTGCCGGTTACACAGAAATACAAGACCTTCCTCTCCTCTCACTCTTGACTCCCCCATGCCAAATCGTAACAGTGGGGACATGGCCAAAAATTGGGTCCTCAGAACGCGCTAACCATACGTGCTCGCATTATTTTTATGCCACTAGTCGATAGAGTACCCCCTCTATTTGACATGTGCCACTCTCAGGTCTCTCACCCCCGATATATGCTTCCTTAAGAAAGTGAGATACCAAAATATTCTCACTCAAACCAGCAGACTTCATGTAGTGCTTGTGACCCCCCCATTATGGGGTTATTTTTTTGGGTCCCTACTTTTTAAAAACTCTCCTGCCACCATACCCTACACCCCCTTCTCTCTCTCTCCACGCAAAACGACAAGACACATGGGGACCCCATACCTACTAGTACCCACTCTGTAAAACAGTGTCTCACTTTTCTGGCCTACCGTACTTGAGGGGACATGGCCATGTCCCCACTTTGTAATTTTTGTCCCCACTTATACAGTGAAAATCCATTTGATGTCCCCACAATTACGATTATACAAGACCACTCCCTCTCTCTCTCTCACTCTCACTTCCCCCTCTCACCCACACTCTCTCTGCTCCGCAACGTTTGCAAATTTTATCAGTACGGCCAATGACTGATAAAAGTAAACATGAATGGAATCAAAATTCTTTCACTTTAATGCAATTCTTTTGTATTGCATGTCATGATGTCAATATGATGATTACCACATCCCCACTAGGAAGCTGGACATTTCATTCCCACTGAAAGCATTACTCTACTGCACTGTAGCTCTGCACTGCACTATTATGCCTAAATGCTTTGATGCTAATGTAGAAAATCTAATTCAATATTGTTTCTTGATATCTATCTAGGTCTATTGTAAAGAACTGTGGTGGACAACCTTAATCAACCTTCACAATGGCAGGAGGTGATTTGGAAGAGGACAGTCCCTGCCCACTCACAGATACTGTTATCAATTATTGCATCTCCAATGTCAGTACCTTCTGTGATGTGGACTCAGATGGCAAACCTGTCAGAATCAGAGATGATGCTTATCTTCCAAGCATCATATGTGACCGTATGGTGAGCACCTTGAGCAAGCAAGGAGCGGCAAACGATGACATGGTACGTGTGTTTTGCGATCCATCCAAGACCAAGTTGCAGAGAGTCAACTTAAGTCAATCACCAATCACAAATGAGAGCATACATAACTTGTCCAATCACAAACTAGTAGAACTCGATGTCTCCAATTGCGCCCTCCTCACGGAAGACTGTCTGCGAGATATTTTGACCCAGAAAAACTTACAAGTTCTGAACATTAGCGGATGCAGTCGCGTGCTACAGAAATACGGATTTCCTCTGTTTGACTTTCCGCTCCAGAAACTACGCTCACTAAACATAGGTTTCATAGAACTAAGTGCGACTCAGCTTCATTTGCTGCTGCAGCATCTTCCCAGACTGACGTCGGTGGATTTATCAAAAGTCATCAAGAATGGAGACCTGGCTTGTTTAAATATTGTCAAGGATACCTTGAAGTCTTTGGTGATACATGACTGTGTTTTAGTGGCTGCTAGTTTGGAATACATATATCAGTTGTCAGCATTAAGGTAAATTTAAAAGGGGGCACTTGAAACTTACACTATCCTATGATCAGCTCTTTAATGCTCTGCGTGGTAGTCATAGGCTTTAACATAAAACGTCAAAGTTTTGAGATATTTTCTCAAAATGTCAAGAGCTATCTTAAGAATCACTGAATAAATACTGGGCTTGTTTGTACTCATTTTAATGCATTTTTCATGCTGATTCCCAATATGGTCCTAAAAATGTGCAAATTTACAGTATCAGAGCACATTATTTAAAGCTATTTTCATGACTATCTTCATTGCTATTTTGTTTTTAATTTCACTTGTGCAATTAAAACAGACATGATAAAACATCTTTTTTGCAGCTGTTTAATTTAAAATTCCATTTAAACTCATTAAAACTCATTAGTCTCATTAGTCAATGTACATTGACGCCATAAACATTCAAGTAATTAATATTGGATGCAAAAAAAACAACATGTTGGTAATGTGGTACTACTGCCTTGAAAAATTGCTATGCAACGTTTGGGAATTGCTCAACAAAGCAAATGTTGCATAGCAATTTTTGCTATCCAAAAATAATGAGTTGAGGCGAACTCTGCATGGAAAGAGTTAATAGGTGAGAATTATTTGGTTTAGTTACTGCCTTTGTATAGTCACGCAATTGGCAAAGTGTAGTTCCCACAGGTTCTGATCCCAGTTGTTTGTACGGCATTGTTACGAGTCCTGCCTATTATGAGCTGATCATCGTATACAAGTGCAATTTTTTACATGGAGTGGTACATGTACATACCTAAATATGCAATTCCTGCCAGAGGGGTGATGTTGGGGGTGGGGTGGGGGGTTATGAAGCATCTGTAACAGGTCAGGAGATTAACAGTTTTAGATCAGTGTAAGCGATCTAAATGTTAGGCATGGTAAATATTTAATAGGCATTAACTTTTTTGAAATTGCATGTCAACTGACTAGTGTCAAAAAAGTTATACAGCTCAGTTTGTGTTGGTGTTTACTGAGATGAATTATGTGTTAAGTTTTGCAGTACTTTATCCGTAGCTATTAATTTAAATTTAAGTTTTATTAGTTTTGTTAAATTATATACCATACAAACTTGTGAACTGTTATGTGAATAGTTTAGACAACTGGGAACCTTCCAGAAACTTAAATCACATTTGTATTGCTACATGTATATTGTTTTGGCATTTTGTATTGTACAAATGTATATACTTCTTAATTGTGCTTTGATCCTGTGTTTGTATATTGTGTGTTATATTTAGGTTATATTGTAAGTATGTATACCTGTATGTATTCATCTGCTCTGTGGAAATGCCAACAATATGAATCAAGTCTGTTTACATGTACATGTGACTTGATTTCTTGTGCAGGCATTTAGACATCTCTGTGAATGACCAGGAGAAACTACCACTAACCAATGAAATACTGAAACAGATGGTGAAAAGCCTACCATGTCTCAGCTCACTAGATATATCAGGAAATACTATGGTATATGATGACGATGAAGAAGAGTGAGTACCCATATCTGGTGGTAAGATGCACTGATGCCATGTCCAGGATCAGTATTTTGTTATATATATTGTGAGAATTCAAATATGTGTAATTCCCCTGGACAAGTTACTTACTGCTTTTTGTTTTGATCTACTCCTACTCGGAGAGCTGATCCTGGTTGTGATGGTTTATTCTATAATTTATACGTTGATCAGGGTTCTGCATCCCTAAATGATGCTATATGGTTTGTAAGATGCGATTGGTTGACCAAAGAATATAGTTTAGTCTTGTTGAGACATTTAAAGGCTTTCATACTCATTCACCAAGTTAAATCTCTTCTTATTTTCAACCTCAGACCCAAAAAACTCTGACTCTGCAGTCACATTCAAAGTGCCTCATTAAAAGAAAAAAACAACCCAAGCTGGCAAATGTGCCTTTTCAACTGTGGGGTTACGCCTCTGGAACAAGTTGCCCACCACCGTCCGAGGTCAAGAAAAAATATCACATTCACCACCTTCAAGAACTTCCTTAAGACCTACCTATTTTGCACTGTGTAGCTCTTTCTTTTCTTGTCATTTTCTCTTTTGCCTAATTTGTAAAAGGCACCTTTATAAGTCTCATTGTTTATTGTTTATAATGGTCAGCAGCAATGTGTAATGTGCAATACAGTAATTACACTATATAATTATTAATATGAGTCTTTTTTTCTTCTTCAGTCAACCTGATAGTGGATTCAGACCTAAGAAAGGTAAACATTCAGACAAGAAGCAACGCAAAGTAGAGAGGATGCAGGTAGATAAATCATTTGGTGACAGGAAAGATGAGGATGATACAGAAACATCACCCATCAATGAGCATGGAGTCAGGTCCAGCCTGGAAGGGTTAAGAGGACTCACTGCACCATTACAATTCCTAGGTTTATTGGGTATGGAGGAGTGTGAACTAGAATATCTACCAGCTGTCAGGGTAAGTAGCTATGTGGAATAATCTGAGACGAATATACCTAAAAGAGATAGGAAGCAATGCACTTTTACCATCATCCACTGTGTCATATGTCTTGAGTGGCATCATAATACAAATACCTCAATCAATTTCTTAAATTAAATTGTCACACTTATATATTGTGCAATCACTAAAAGAACATGCCCCGGAACATGCTCAGTACATGCAGTAGGTTTAATCAGAAGATTTAAAAACTCTTCTTGGTGTTTACACTGTCAAGGTATAGAGGTTAATACTAAATTAGACACTTTCAACGCTAAATGAATCGTATAGACACTCCTTAACATATAATGATGAACACATCAAATCATTTGGGTATATATTGTTTGTAGAAAATAAACACCCTGTTTTTGGACGAAACACCCTAATGTTTAAAGTTATATAGACGTTTAGTTCATAAACAGTGTGTTTAATCTTTTTTAATGAAATTTGTATGCAACTTTGCTGAATTTTATACAATTTGCCGAGAACTTATGCACCTTTGCCTCACTTAAGGGTAGACGTGTTGGTCGAAGCAACCTAAAAATCGATTTTCATTATCTAGATCAATATATTATTATTAACACCTTGATGTTTTGCAAAAGTTCATTCTACAAATGGTATACTCTGCAAACTTGCTTAATTTATTGTTGTTAATTAGTTATGTACGTTTTACAAAAGTGTTGTTGTTTCAGCCCTCTTTAAAACGTAACTCAAGAACCGCAGCACCTTTAAAAGTATATCAGTCATATTTGAATTCTTCTACACGCTCGCTATGAATTGAGCAATGCAGTTTTTGCTATAGCTCACTACCATTCGTAGTATGCTTTGAACTACCAAATCACAACAGTTTAAAATAATTAATAACCTTAAGTTGCATAAATCTTATCACATTTTGTGAATTTAACGCCACTGTGCGACATTTTAAGAGGTGGTAGGGATATGCGTGCATTTCAAGAAACATGTAATACAGAATTTTGTATGCGTTTTTCATTTTCTTAATTAACATTTTTTTTAATAATACCGTTTAACTTGATATCAGAAAACCAGAGTTGTCAAAAAATGATAATTCAATTAAATGGATTGACATTTTAAATGAAAACATACCGTTCTAATTTAGATTATTATTACATTTTACAGAAATTTATTTCGTCAATTGCAGGCACCTGTTGGCATCCTGTGCATTTTGCAGAGTTTGTATTCGTTTGTGCATTCTGATTAACATAATGCCATAAACTTAATGACATTAGTGAACCATGGTGTATACTTTCATGGTAATTAAAAATAATGACAAGTCAATTAAATGAATTTACATTTACCCTTCTAAATAACTCAAACCAATTTCTTCTCTGATTAACACTTTATAAAACATAATACTGTTAACCGAACATTAGTGAACCAGGCGTATACATGTACTTTCAACAAGTGGATTGACATTTTATATGAAATATACCAAGAAACAACAAGTTGTCCTTACAATGATAGTACATCAACATTTGGAAAAATTATAAATGAATTATGCTATTAAATTTGAAGTGTACCACAAGGGTAAATTATTTGACCCCTATTATTTATATTATATATAAATGATAATAAATACATCAAAGAAGTTCCCATTTATTTTCTCTGCTGATTACACAAATTATATTCAATTTTGAGAAAGGTTTTTTTAACACAAGTCTCCACATACATAGTGACAGTCAGTGAGAAAATTTCACTGACCTCTCAGGATTTGAACCTGGGACCTTCGGATGACTGGACCGATGCTCGACCAACTGAGCTAATGAGTCAGATGGAGAAGAACAGTGATATGTACTTAAATTGTATGTAGCTGGGATGAAAAGTCGTCCATCATATAAAAATGTTGACCTTTTGGATTGAAGATATACATTTTTTCACCCAAAAAAAATCAAAATTATTTAATATCAGAAGGATATTCCTCGTATTCAGAATGCAATTTTGGTATGTCTGATGTGCTTTCAGGTCCCACAAGGTTGCACACGTTCACAGTCACGTTGCTCTCCGAGCCCTAACATCAAAAATGAGTCAATAAAATGTGTGATTTTAACGCATGATTTTTAAAAATTTACAAAACTCAAGGGAGGCAACCCCTTCCCCATAACCTCATCTCCGCTGGCTGATCTTTTAGATTTTATGTTTGCTAACGTGCAGTGACCCTTTTCTCCTAAAATAGCCCTTGGTGTGTGTATGCCAGCATTTTGAGCAAATACTAATGATTTGAATATGCACCCAGTAAAATGAAAGAATTTTGAAAATAAAGCAAGTGTATTTTTAAACACCACTTAACATTGAATATAAAAAAACCAATATTGTAATCTCTGTTATATGTTATTTTGTTTGATACAGGTAACTGGTCTTGCAAATGAAGAACAAATCTTAAACGTAATAGATGTTTACCATCAGAGGCGAGATTTTCTCCTCAAAGGACTGAATGCTTACTTTGATTTGTTGAGAGTTATTGAATGCTTCAAACCTGTCTGGGCTACAAAGGTACGTATTAAGCCAGGGATTTTCAGGCGGGCTCGCGGGTACCCGCCCGAGATTACATTACCCGTTATTTTTTTTTTGGTTTTGTAGTGTCCCAGGACCTAGACCTAAATGCTAGGATCATTCATAGTTGACCTAAAAAAATTGCATGATTGTTTGTGTTTTTAATATGAAAATTGATAATTTGTATTCATGTCATACTCTATTAATGATATCAAAATGCATTCAAATTCAATGCATTTTGATATCATTAATAGAGTATGACATGAAAACAAATGATCAATTTTCATATTAAAAACACAAAACATCATGCAAATTTTTTTAGGTCCAGGATACTAAAAACCGAAAAAAAAAAAAAAAAGTTTTTTTTTGATTTTGATTTTATTTGTTGCAATTTCAGGTACTCGGTTACCCGCCCGAAAAATGCGCTGGGTACCCGGGCACATGATTACCCGAAAATCACACCCTTAGTACGTATACATTTATTTACTGATCAAATTTTGTGAAGCTACACCAAAATAGATTAGAAAGGAGAATCTGGAGAGTTACCCCCTGGTATAATGGATCCTTCAGCCACAGAGCAATAATTGAGGTGTTTGATTTGATGCTGACGAGACATGGAACAATTTTTATGATTCTTTTTAAGCTCCTAGGTATATTACGGTATATGTGATAGCTATGCAGCTATGTCACTCCAAAGTGCTTCAAGTTAAGTCTAGTCTGGGAGTATCTTTTGCAAACAGCAATTAGTTTTAAATGAATTCCAAGCTAACCACACATCTCAGAAATGGTTCTGATAATTATAATATAACCCTACTAATGCTGTAATATCTGATATTATTTTGATTGTTTCAGGTTATTTTGGTTGCTATGAAGAGATATCCCAAAGACAACCAGGTCCAGATATCAGGAAGGTGAGTCTTTCTGTCTCTGGAGAGTAACAAAGGAAAGAGCAGATAAGATCATAATGCAAGTTTAGATGTAAAGAAGTTCAAATCATGTTTACCATGATGTCATAGTTCATTCTGTAACTGGCAAATTGGCCATAGAATTAAGTAGTTACATAATTCTTTGTTTCATCTGGCAAAACAAGATAATATTTTTTAATTCCAAAAAAAAAATTAGTTTTGTAATTTTCTGAAATCAGTAGTAGGTCGATCATGCTTAGTTGCAGATCTTCGAATAACGATTACGATTGCAACACAATTACACTATACATTACTCAAGTTTTAATCCAAGTCTAGCATTGTCTGCCCATTGTACATCGGAGAGATAAGCGACTTGACTTCTTTTGCACTTGTAACGAGTGGCCTGTCCTATAGTATATTAGTACTCCAGAATCCTTGTTCTAATTCAATATTTCTGCCTTTGTTTCCTTCCCATAGTGCATCACTGTATCACTTAACAAGAGGCTTGTACAAGAAGCACATGTCAATTCATCTCAAACAGTAAGTTCATATTCTTGTTCTCTTTTAGCTTTCTTCACATGAATCATTGTGGGTGTCAAGTAGCCATGTGATAGTAGTTAACAAATTAACTGTAGAATAGTGGTCAAGACCCCCTTATTATGATACTAAACCTTGTGATAAGCCCTACATCAAAATCTTTTTAGTCCTGTGGGGTATAGAAAGTGGGCTATAGAAATGCTAGGCATGATCTGTATATGCGTATCTCAAGTAGGCTGTAGTTGAGTTAGGAGGTGTGCCATGGGTCAAAGGTCAAATAGGGTTAATAGCTGCAAACCTTGCCAACTTGTTATAAATGCTGTATAAATATCCCTGTATTTGTAAATTATGAGAGTGAGGTAGTGGAATAAATAGGCTGGGTGTGTAAAGTGTCGGTCATATTTAATATGGGGAAGGGAATGTGCTGTAATGCCTATACAATTATTTAGTATAATCAGCCATGCATAAATATATGAGATTTATTGATTTGATTTGTGAGTAAAACTTGCATTGATCAGGATAGAAATTGTGTGTCTAGCATTTATGCTTTAATCACTAACTAATAATTAATTGTGCATTTTTGTGTGTATTCATTCTCTATAGGCAAATCATCATAGTTCTTCTCACAGCAATTGAGAACATCACAGAGAGTGTAACACTCTTGAGGAACTGTGGTTTAACACTCTTCAACTTCAGCATACCTGGAGACTTCCAATTCCAGTTTGAGAGAGTTGTCAAGAATCTAGTCAAACTGGCTCTGACTGAGGACAGAGACGGGTTGCTGCAGAGGATTTATGTGCATATGTGTAATTCAATTGTTTGCCATGTTGAAGGTGATCAGAAGAAGTTGGTGGGCAAACTTGGTATTGTTAGGGTGAGTATGTAGGGGTGTGTTTGTGTGGGGGTGGGGGATTTATGTGCATATGTGTAATTTGATTGTGTGTCATGTTGAAAGTGATCAGAAGTTGGTGGGCAAACTTGGTACTTTTAAGTCTTAGAGTTAAAACTCTTATCACAAACATTTCTTAGGACCTTTCCTGGGTTTTGGGTAGGGGTGTGACACTAAAAATTTGAAAGTGAACCCATCAATATACATTTTCAAGAAATTTGGAAAAAAGTTTTTGGCCAAATTTAACACAAATTGTTTTAGGTGTTACAACTATCCCCCCAAATTTTGGGAAATTTCAAAACATTTGGCTACAGCAAGGCAAAATTGGACTATTTTCTGAAAACAACTGAGAAAAGAACCTATCCAAATACTAAAATTTGTCTAGAAAAAGGCTGAAAATGCTATCCATGTTTGCGGCATGACCCGGTATGGTCATTTGTACTGAGTACACTCCCCCCCCCCGGACCTTTAGATGTGTCTTTGGAAGTAACCTACTATAGAAAGTTTAACATATTGTACACTCACAATCATTGGGCTATACCAGTTGAAATCCATACACCCCTTATGGAAGACATGACCTTAATCTCTCACACAGTGTAGTGTTCAACTGGTGTCACCCATTCAGGTAACCCCATTGGAAATTCACACTCCCTGTGTGGAAGATTATGGTTAAGTCTTCCATAAGGTGTGTATGTATTTCAACTGGAATACCCCATTCTGAGGACATTATTTGATAACACATCATACAATATTATGTTGTTGTTGTATTTTTATGCGCTGTGGTCTAAACAAAATGGCGCAATATAAAAGCCCAGTGTATGTATGTATGTATGCATGTAACACATCACCTTATATATTCTTGTGTTTCATTTCTTACAGTGTATGTTACAACTCATAAGTGATAGGCTAGAAAAAGAAGTGTGTGATGAAGTCTTAGAGACAGCTTGGAGTACACTCTGGAATGTCACAGGTAAGGACAGCCCAAATCAGTGTACCTGTGCAAAGGGGAGACACCTTCTCTGTGTCCGCTAGTCAGAAGAATCACCATCCTGGGGGGAAATTTTGCAGAATATAATGTCATTTTCTATTCAGTTTGAATTTGGTTAGGGCCTTAGTCAGGTGGATGTAGACTTTGGCCTTGGGACTAGTGAAATGCTGCGATCTGGTACAAATTTAAAAGTGGCAGTTGAGGTTATACAGCCCTTTGACTGCTTCTTGATGTATTCCAAGAAAGGTGAAGCATTTGTGACCCGATCTGATCCACTCGGGCTAAAGTCAGAAATGTTGAAAATTGAGTTACTTACATTACTAACTTGCTTGCTCAGTACCTATACTTTCTGATGTTGAATCCCCAGGTTTCTTGAATACTTGGTTGCAAAGTTATGAACCTTTATATGTCCATTTTCTTATGTTTTTTTTATTGTTTTTACTCCTTTCTGCTTGCCTATATCTCATTTTCATTATTGCTTGATTGCCTGACTTTAGCCTGATTGGATCAGATCTGGTCACATTTGTTCAAAATGAGCCCCCTGGGGGAATGTTATTATTTTATATGGATTAATTTACTTTCCATATATCCACATATCATAAGTGGCATTAACTTTTTTTTTTGCATTTTAGATGAAACTTCTGAAAACTGTGAAATGTTCTTGGATGGCAATGGAATGAACTACTTTCTCCAGTGTAGATCTGTAAGTACAATAGATTGATTAATTGATTGGGCAAATGTTTGATTGATTGGGCCAATGTTTTAAGGAAGCGAAATATCTTCATCATTCATATTCACTGAGGTACTTTATAGAGGCAAATTTTGCAATATTGTTTGCAATTTTGCAGGTCAGTAATTGGTCATCAGTCAATAGCTGCAACAAATTATACAACTATATTTTTGGTTGGTGTTATGTTGTTTCAAGTAATTCATTTTCAAACTTTCAGAGGTGGGAAAAGTATGGTGGAATAATCTGTAGTTATTTGGGAATGATGTGTGTGATTTATGAAAAAAAATGTTTAGGCTGCATTTGAAATGAAACATATAGATAAGTTAGGTGTTTGCAACCTTATGGGGAATGCAACCCAATATTATTGAAAGTTACACCACTCACAACCCCATTTGGGATTGTGATTGCAGGAGTCTTCAGTACACATTCATTCCTTTAAATCTTTTTAAGATGCTAATATATTTGTCTTTAACTTGTTTTCAGACATTTCAAGAAAATCCAGAACTTCTAAGGAACATGATGGGTTTGATAGGCAACGTGGCTGAAGTCCAACGTCTCAGACCACAGTTACTTGCTCACGCAGATGTCTTTATGTAAGTCAGCCAAATTTTTGCCACTTTTGATTTATTTGTCACCCATTCCCCCCACTAGGGCTATGTCCAGGGGTGTGATTTTTCCGGATTTCCGGATTTTTGGGATTAAGAAAAAAAAAAATCCGGATTTTCAAAAAAAAAAAAAAAATTTATTATTTTTTTATTTTTTTATTTTTTATTTTTTCCCGCTTTTGGAGTGGCCCTGGACCAAGAGCTAAATGCTTAACAGAGATGTCACATTTCCAGAATTTTCTGTTCCGGATATGAGAAAATCTCCAATTTTAAAATGAAAATTCCTTAGAACCCTGACTGGATGATTTATAGACACACTGTACTGTGCAAAAATGGTGATGCAATTTTTCATGTGTATGTGAATGATGTGATACTGGAAGTATGTATTCACAGATAATAAATGTTTTTATACTATAAAGTGAAGTATTTTAACAGTTTCTCATTTTTGCATTTTACCCCATGAAATTGCATCTCCAGTGGTGCTCAAGTGTGTAAAACCCTCTGGCTTGGGGGGCTTCCCCCCTCACCCCACCGGCGCGTTGCCCTGGACCCACCAGGGGCCCTTAAGCGGCCCCTGGACCCCCGCCGCAACAGGCGAGAGCTCCGCTCGCTTCGCTCGCTCCGCTTCGCAATTTCTTTGCCTTGGGTTTTTTTTCAAAAAGCACCAATCACACCCCTGTATGTCATGGTGATGTGCTTATGTCATCTCCTTTCATTGTCCACAGTGGTTTACTCTCCAATAGGGGGCTAAGCAGGGTCTTTTCCAGCTGTGGGAGGGGATAGACTGCAAAGAAGAACAAAATTATAATCTTACATCAGCCCTCAGTAGACCTCATTCCCCTCCAAATGGGACAAAATTTTAATGACTGGACTCTTAGCTCATAAAAGAGCAGACTTGTTACACTCTGTATGATACAAGGATGGCTAGAAGTAAGCTATAACTCTTTCTTTTCCTCCCTTCGCTTCCCCATCCCAGATCACATCATGATCATATGCTTATGTTGTTTTATATCTGTATATCTCGCCACAGTGATTTACTCTCAGATAGAAGTGATGGTATAGAAGTGAGCTACAATGCCGCTGGTACGCTATCACACATCCTATCAGATGGTCCTGAGGCATGGACGATAGACAGACCTACTAGGGGAGAAGTACTGCTTGCTATCATCAAAGCCATTGACTCATGGACAATGGATACCAAGAGGAATATCAACTACAGGTTGGTTGCATGGAATCATTGTGGAAGCTAAATGAGGATAATGTCAACAAAGTTGTTTTTGGAGTTTCAAGCTGTTTTCGCGAGGTGCTCATTAGCGCCAATCCAGCTTGAAATGTGGGTGGGGGACAACTGGCCAAATATTGCCAGAAAGGAACAAAAAATGGGTAATTTCCTCCCCCAGATTGACGTCCATGGAGATCCTGCATGTGAAGTAGTTACCCACAATCATGACTCAGTGCTCAACTCTTTTCAACAAAAGTATATTAATATACAGGTTTATTCCACAGAAAATATAAAATGTGATCTGCAAATGTAGACTGCATTACGGTATGGGACACTGTATGTATACTAAAATGCAGCAAACCTTTTACGAGCGCGACTACCGTGATGTTGCAAATTCGGCGCTAACAATGCGTACGGCGCACAGTTCATTCATAAATTTCATCTCAGCAACAACATATCGCCTTAGCAGCCAATCAGAGACAAGTGCGTGCAGCATGATATATACTGCTGATGTATCCTTACAATACTGCGCTCGTCAAAGGTTTTCTGCATTTTAGTATAGTTTGAATCCTTTGTTTGAAGTCAGTTGATAAACCCTTATTGTATTGTTTATATACCCAAAATGCTTTCAGCTATAACTGTGCTTTCTTAAGTCATATTATGATGACATGTACATCAATTTAAAGCTCATACAAACATTTATATTCTGTCAATTACAGATCATTTGAGCCAATACTACGCCTTCTTCCAGTGTATCATACTCCTGAAGTGCAATATTGGGCAGTGTGGGCTCTAGCCAACCTCTGCACTGTCTTGCGTAAGTAGTCTGATTCTTCTCTTTGCCAATATTTTGTTGAGGGGAGGGCAGGGAC
Organism: Amphiura filiformis; assembly: GCF_039555335.1. Classification (NCBI taxonomy): domain Eukaryota; kingdom Metazoa; phylum Echinodermata; class Ophiuroidea; order Amphilepidida; family Amphiuridae; genus Amphiura; species Amphiura filiformis. The sequence continues at coordinate 48,473,172 of NC_092644.1, read as the reverse complement.
AGAATTCAAACAATTTATAAAATGAAAGCTGTTACAAACACTGTATGTGTCAGGAAGAGAAACACAAATTATAATACTTGTAACTGTTTAAAAAATGCATTTTGAAGTAATATTTAACTGTGGTTTCATAGAATTTACTTATAAAATTAAGGAAGAAGTTGTGAGAGCATTAATTCCATCCTTGTGATCAAGTCATGGGTTTGAGGTTCATGATTCTGTAGTGTTGTTAGGCCATGCCCTAAACACCTACTTTCTCTCCATCCATATTTTGAAGTTCACAGAATCTTGGTGCACAAAATACATTATAAATAAATACAATTTAAATACATTTTTTGCATTGCTGTCAATAATTATTGTTTTGAATTAATTCATCTCCTATACTAAAGTTAATGATCAAAAAGATAAATAAATTAGCAAAATAGATCCAGTTGGTAAGAAATGATTGGTTGATGCATTCATGTGTCAAATGTCATCACTCAGAAGTTGAGATTTCTTCAAGTGATGTTGTTTGTGCCTCAGGGATTTGTATTGATTTATCTCCTCAATGCTTTGAAAAAGGAAGTAAACAGAAAAACGATTGAGTATAAATTCAACTTAATGAGCACTACTCTGCCATTACAGTACATTATCTTTCCCATTTATTCTTATTATACCATCAGCTAATAAATACTGCAATCTGCTAGAGAAGGAAGGTGGACTGGACAGACTGAAGGCAATGAGGGATAACCCACGTACATCAGAGGAAGTGAAACGCCTCATCAAAGTCACATTGGATCTGGCAATTGGCAAGAAGATGAGGGATGTTCTTGATGTATAGGCATGGATTTGGACTGAAATAATGCTTGGCAGCAACATAGTAGCTGGAGTGAAATGTGGGGTAATTAACAGTGTTTGATTGACCTGGTGTTGCATCGCAAAATGCTCCTCGTTTATGATTAATTACGACAAAATTCTATAAATGCATAGCATAAGAATGTGTTGTAAATCCGGCCTCCTGGTAGTAAACCATGCTTAAGAAAATTTAGCTTTGGAAATATTTTACCTAAAAATATGCACTATTTCATTTATATTTAGTAAATTTGACAGATCTATGAATATTAAAACATTGCTTAAGGTGATACTACACCCCTTTATAAATTTGTGACACTTTGGTAAAAAAAGTTATGTATATTATAGGGGTAAGGACTCCAGTTACTACACTGGAATTTCAGTGACTCATGACAAGCGGTATGTTATTTATGATAAGAAAAGAGGTACCGCTAGAACATACCTCATTTCTCAACATACATAATGAACCACTTGTCTTGAATCACTGAAATTTCAGTGAAGTAATTGGATTCCTTGCCCCTATAATATACATAACTTTTATTACCAGTGTGTAGTTATTTTTGAGAAAAAGGCAAAATTAGTCACAAAATTTATCAGGGGGTGTAGTACCCCCTTAACAACAAAAATAGGCCTATGTCAGTTTGTGATATGATCTGATCCACTTGGTGTAGGGACTTGGTGCCCCTTGTCATTATGGGGGCCCAATGAAAAAATGTTTTAAAATGATATTGTCAACTTGCACAGCCTGGTGAAGGCCTGGTGAACAGATTGCAACGTTACTGAAAATCATTAGTGAGTCCAGAATTTTGATTTACATTTTGTCCATGTTCTACTATTGGATAAAAATGAACATGAATGTTTTAACAAAATTCTGTGTTCCTACCAACCAGGATTAACCAAGCTTGGATTGACTGGGCTTGTCCTATGTCTGGTTTAAGTTCAAGGATATAGCCATGTATTTTTTGCATTGATTATGTTTGAATGCAAGTCAGTGTAAGATAGGTCATTGTATTCCTTGTATATAATGTGTGTGCAGCTACTAGCTAGACACATGTGATTGCTTCAATACCAATTTATTATGGCATGGTGTTCATTTTGTGAATTCTGAGCAAAAAGATTTTTCATTAAAAAAAACCCAAAACCACATTATTTTATATGTAATATCACAATCTATGTAATATTGCTGTAATTATATGGTATTCAATATATACAGTTATTAAAGTTTGTTATTGTTGCCTAGGCAGTGGTAGGTCTTGGATTGTGGTAGAGTTCTGGTGCTACTGATGATGCTCATGCAAAAACAAATGTACAGCAATGACACTTTTCATTGAAAGTTCCTCAACGGGTATCAAACTTAACCATTTAAGTCCTAGGGTATCAGCTGCAAATCAAATTACTGCGTACCTAATACCTATAGATTTATATCTTCTGCTCTTCTCCAGCGTACCACTGTGGCTCAGTTGGTTAGAGCGTTGGGCTAGTATTACTAAGGTGGTCGGTTTTAATCCGGCGCTGGCTGTGCTAGGGAAAGATTGAAATTTATTCATGTATGTACATGTACACTACTCAAAAAAATTAAAGGATCACACTTATTTATTAGCATTTTGCAAAAACAGCATTAACATTGTAAATCAGATAAGTGTCATTTCATTCAGTTATGTTGAGGCACTAGTGAATACTGAAGTCCCATAGCACTGAAAAATACAGAAAAAAAGAAAATGCAAAATTGTGATTGCAAGATTTTGAGCCTTTAAATATTTTTAGTAATGTAGGTACTGGTAAATGATATCAAGAATTCTAATTTCTTCTGGATGTCACAAAAAGGTACATGATTGATTTCCCCTCTCCACATTGGGTGCTGCACAGGTGTAATTATTGTTTTCATTTCTTAGGTTAACTATCAGCACCCATTATAGTGTACCCCAGTAATGCACTTGGTGTTTTAATGACTCTGCAGTAAAAACTATTTTTATCAACAAGCCATGCTGATAGCAACCCACAAGCTTCTCAGTTGTTTTCTAGGGGCATATGTGATCAAAACTCTTTTTGAGTATGATTGTCATATCAATTTGAATCGTTTACCATGGTAAATCTGCCATTTTTGTCATCACCTATCAATCAATTTTGAATCATACAATCTGTGCATGCTTATTGCACCTATATATGACCGATTTACAGGATTTGTGTTTTTGAACCCTCTCTTGAACCATCTCATAGATCAAGCACAAGCATATATCACATGTACTAAATGAAAGGCACTGTATATTATGGCATTGTGCTTCTCGAGCAAAGTTTGGCTATCCAGTTTTTGTATGATTCATGTGCAGTAGAAGCAGAGTTGGTAGATTGCAATCCATTATCATAATGCTTGTCAATCCATCTGAAACTACAGTATACCTTTCAGTTGAATGAACACACAGTACACCAGGCAAAAAAAACCAATCAATAGACGTTATCGGAATTACCAACCAATCAGGAGTGAGTTGCATTCACTTCTGTGTCCCACTGTGTTCATTTCATTGAAATTCTTTTTTATACTATTGCACTTTGATCATGTTATTACATACTGATGTGTTATAAATTATAGTATGTACTATGTAATGTATGTATGTACTATGAAATCTGATACACAGTGTCATCGCCCCGATATCTTCATGGCAGAAATCGCCATGATGGTAGATCGAATTCACTTGTTCTTCAACAGCCATTAATGGCCTTTTGTTCCGACCTGTTTAATAGTTTTGAGACGCATAATGGGCCAAGGGACATCCAACTAAGGGTATTGACAATAGCCTGGTGACTGACCTCTGTAGATGTCGGAGCCTGGTATGTCATCTCATTTAGACTGCAGTGGTCTACACTGTACTATAGTACTGTGTTATGTTCCATGACCGAGTGTTTTCTAATGAGGGCAGCTGTCATTTTTTTTTGTTCTGCACATTTAGAATCTGAATTTTTGACAGGTTTTGATTACAAAACGCACGGTTGTTTGAATATATGTGTTGAAAGATTATGCTCGCTGACGACTATCATGTTCTTTCAACACATATGTGACGTGTCATGTCAAAAGGAGACACTTTTGGGCAGGATCGTAAATGTAGAAATAGCCACAAATCTGACCGGGGTGATTTTTTCACAGTTTGGGTTTGTTGCGAATTTGTGATGTTATTAATGTTAAAAATATTGTCTGATAGTTTCAGACCGGAATATAATTGGCATCTTGTATTTTTTGAGACATTTTTCAAGGTAATTCCTGTTCTCAACATTGTCAATAATATTTTTAAAAGGCCGATATCTCAATTTCCAATTTTTTAATATCATAACTTACAAACTAAATATCTTCTCTTAGGAATGTCCGATTTCATTGGGGAAAACGGCGTTCTGGAGCAAAATATCTCTATATTTAAGATATGTAAAAACCTCAAAATTGATAACCTGCCCAAAAGTGTCTCCTTTTGACATGACACGTCACATTTATTCATGTGCAAGCCTTACAATTGGCTTCTTTAGAAACCAACAATTACGGGAGATATTCATTATTTTCTATCCCGGTATCCTAGGATTTATTGTCTGAATATTAAATTGTGTATAGCAGATACATGTGTATTGATCCCGGGTATTGATTTAGTTTCCCTGCCAGTACAAAATAATTATTTCCCAGGCGTTATTGCTGTGTGATATGGGGTGACTAGCCAAACCTGGCTATAAAAACAGTTTGGTATGTAAGGATACATATTTCTTGTTGCTTGCTGATTATTTTATAGTTATTAATAAAAAAGGTTTGAATACAAGTTTCTACATACATAAATGATAGTCAGTGAACAACTGCACTGACGATGCAGGATGTGAATCATGCACTCTCGGATCACCGGACCGATGCTCTACCAATTGAGCTAATAAGTCTGATGGAGAAGAACAGGATGTTATTATCTACAGGTCTCGCGCCATAACTTGATGGGGAATACAATTCTGTCATCAAGAAAATTCCTAAGAAATTTGATAGAATGTCAACAACCACTGGCAAAACCACCTTGTCAAAGGTCAATGAGTTTTTCCCCCAGATCATCAGACGGCCAGAAGATGCACCTATAAAGTGCGATATAGCCTCTCAAAATAAAAACTAGAGTCCAGTTGATTGGTTTTATGATTTCAATTAAATATAGGCTGTCAGTTCAATACAATTATAATTATTGTTGTTATTCACAAAGCTAAATTAAAAAGCTAACATATAGATAACACACAAGTTCAAAGTTTATATCAACGAAAATACCAAATATTATATAACTTGTACAAAGATTCTTTGATTGGTCAATAAATATTGACCCATTGAGTGATCCCAGCAAAGTGTAAAAAAAGTTAAAATTGTGTATAAATTGCCTAAAAGTGAAGGATAAGTTTTAAAAATTGTCATTAGGTATTTTTGAAATGATAAATTTGGCAAAATTGAAGCACGCCGATCCGAGAGTGTTTAATGTTCATCTAGACCATGCGCAGATGCATTTCGGATGGGAAAGAGACCATATATACTGTGTTCAACCGATAAGTGACAACAAATATTCAGTGTTTTTTACTGCGGGTATCATATGAAGTCCCAACTTTATACACTTGCATAAAGTCAAATAAGCATTCACCAGTCACACATGCAAAGCACACTTGGTGTACTTGGTGTATACATGTGCTGTGCCCATCTGCATACATGGCATTCTGTATCAATCCATGATGTTTTTGAGTCTTGCCACTTAAGGTGAACAAAGTTAATGTGTGCATAGTGTTAACTTTTGCTTCCAGAAGAAATCCATACACCCCTTATGGAAGACATGACTTTAACCCTCATCTACCAAAGGGGGACAGCCCTCGTCTACCAATGGGGGACAACCCTCGTCTACCAAAGGGGGACAACCCTTGTCTACCAAAGGGGGGACAACCCTCATCTACCAAAGGAGGACAACCCTCCAGATTTTTTTCCCAGCACACTAAAACATGAAAATTGATGTGTGTTACTTCCAAAGTAAACTTGCAAGATATTATTATGTTATTGTTCTGGTGAATTATAATACAAAATGAAGTGAAAGAGAAGAGAATATCCAAGGGTTATATAAAACAAATATTGAATATTTTTATTCATACAATGGAAAAAATATTTTCATTTGGAGAATTTTGAGCTGTTACATCAACTTGGTTGCACCTCATTGAATGAAACGGTACATAATTATTTGACCTCATGAAAATATTCTTACCACTGTACTCATAAGCATTCAATATTTGTATGATATTTGTATGTTACTGGATGATTGATTTTAAGTGTAAATTTGTTATAATCACATTTATCCATAGAGTATATCTTATTGTCATAGGCGCTTAAGGCTATGGCATGGCTTTTGAATCCTGCAATTTTGGAAGCGCAAAATAAAGATAATATAATTATCAAATGACGTTGTTATTGTGACATTGTATTTGATTTGAGACTTCAAAGTTTGTGAAAGTAAGCTGACTAACTGATACCTGTATTTTTTCTAAGTAATCATATTCTGGTATCTCTGTTATACCTGTTGGTAGAACATATGCGAGTAGAAGATGATAAGTTAGACCTACATGGTTATCAAAATGATTGGTCCCCATCAGCTTTGCTATCAAATGAAACGCCTGCTTCTTCCATGTTCAACATTAGACCATCGAGATATCTCGATGATTAGACCCTCTTGAAACGACTACTATAAAATGTTTTATGGCCTTTTGTAACAAAAATCTACAAATACAAATGTTCAAAGACTTTTGTCTGACACAGCGTTTACTATAGGCCTATTGGTCTAACGGCACGCATCCAACACTTTACTTGGAAAACCACTTTTACAAATACGGTGGATGTTTCACTGCATTTTGATGTGTCATTCTTGGCTATGCTCACTGTGATGGGTACCAATCATTTGTTTCAATTTGTCAGAATTTTTGGAGAAACCCTTCTCTTCATCAGTTGGTGATTCTGACCGAGTCTCTTTCAAAGGGGGAAACTATTCTTTGGTTCACCTCAATTTTGGTAGTGATGTACGTTCATATTTGCAGCAAAGTTATCACGCAGACCGTACATGCACCCCTACAAGGGTGGTTGGCACCCTTGTGGCGCAAACTGCAAAAAAGGCATTGATGTCACTAGCGAACTTGAAGTGATCAACGTATACAACCTCATGAAGTATAATAGTCCCAAGGAAGCTATCTTCATCAACAAAGATCACCAACCCCAGCCTAAACAAGGATGAGGCTAATGGGGATTACTACTTGTTTTCCGAACTTGAGGGTTAAATCGCATTGAGTTCATTTTGAGATAATGGCAAGGAGGTTGTTATGTCCATGTAGTTTGAATGCAAGGAGGTGGTTTTGTCCATGCAGTTTCACTGCTCTACAACATTATTTAACCAGAAAATTTCCACAGAGGGTGTAGATTGCATTGCCCACTTGTATAGCTGAACTCATTTTTCATGATTTCCTGACTTGAACCTTTTAGTTCGGATGTCTTCATATGTTTTAAAAGATCAAGTTATATCAAGATATAAAATACTACTCCCATTTCCAGAAAAATTATACAGCACTCGTGTTTTGGGAATGGGAATAAAAAAAATATCCTCTTTTGCCAAAGGAAACATAGCTAAATCCTAATCTCTTAGTTCTAATTGGCAATAGAAAAAGGAAAATTATAACGCAATATTTTTGGAAAACACAATTTCTCATATCTTTTAGAACCAAAACGAACATAAAAAACTTCGGAGCAATAACATATACTCCAAAATTCGAATGCTTAGACTTCGAATTTGACTCTCATTGCCAGTTAGAACAAACTTAAAGGATTTAAGATTTAGCTAGTTTCATTTGGCAAAACAAGATATTTTTTAACCCCCCCCCATTAGTTTTGTATTTTTCTGGAATAAGGAGTGTTATTCTTGTCGCCTATTATGGCCTATCTTTCACAGTTTTAGTGACCTTTCACAGAATAGACAGGTTTCTTTATACCATTTCAGTTTTAAACTACCACCATGACCGATACATCAGTCAAGTTCACTATTACAGTACTAATACAGTACCTATTGGCAAGGGGGCAGCTGCCCCTTGTGAGAAGTCTTGCCCGGTGGGATGCTGTTTTTTAGTATGCCATTTTATTACTTAGTTTGACCATTTTTGTCAAATTTCCTCCCCTACAAAGTTGTCTTGGACCCTCACCTCCTTCCCCCTAAAACGTCTTGGCTACGCAGCTGCTTTCATTGTGTACAGTGCAGTAGTGGTAGCGCGTCAGCGTAGCTGGGATTTTTTCCAGGGGAGGGGGAGTCAAACCTGTATAATGGAGCTGAGCCCAAATCTACCAAACAAAAACAAGAGGGCTACTTTCTTTCTTTTCTTTTCTTTTCTTTTCTTTTCTTTTCTTTTCTTTTCTTTTCTTTTCTTTTCTTTTCTTTTCTTTTCTTTTCTTTTCTTTTCTTTTCTTTTCTTTTCTTTTCTTTTCTTTTCTTTTCTTTCTTCCTTCCCTTCCTTCCTTCCTTCCTTCCTTCCTTCCTTCCTTCCTTCCTTCCTTCCTTCCTTCCTTCTTTCTTTCTTTCTTTCTTTCTTTCTTTCTTTCTTTCTTTCTTTCTTTCTTTCTTTCTTTTTCTTTCTTTCTTTCTTTCTTTCTTTCTTTCTTTCTTTCTTTCTTTCTTTCTTTCTTTCTTTCTTTCTTTCTTTCTTTCTTTCTTTCTTTCTTTCTTTCTTTCTTTCTTTCTTTCTTTCTTTCTTTCTTTTTCTTTCTTTCTTTCTTTCTTTCTTTCTTTCTTTCTTTCTTTCTTTCTTTCTTTTTCTTTCTTTCTTTCTTTCTTTCTTTCTTTCTTTCTTTCTTTCTTTCTTTCTTTCTTTCTTTCTTTCTTTCTTTTTCTTTCTTTCAAGCAATAGATTAAAAAAAAAAAGCTGAATTTAACTGTGTGAGAGTGCAAGCTTCAATTATCGATCCTGGTCAATAGGATTATGACTCTTGTAAATGGAATGGGAAAGACATCTCTAGAGGTGATTTTTACTGAACGCGACTAACCGCGCCACGCCAGTGAAATTCAAGCACGCTATTAAAAAGTGGTATCCGTAAAGCAGTATTCAGACTTTTTATTGTACGTACAATATTGTATGTAACATATATACGTTATTTAATCTATTGCCATTCTATTTCCAGTAATGTTTAAGTTCTAACGAATGTTTGATGACGAAAAATCGATAATATATTTCTGGTAGATATTGTATGTAACATATTATCGATTTTTCGTCATCAAACATTCGTTAGAACTTAAACATTACTGGAAATAGAATGGCAATAGATTAAATAACGTATATGTTACATACAATATTGTACGTACCATGGAGCTATTATAAGATGGAGAGGAAATAGATTACGTAACGCATTGAAACCTTGTGCCGATTTGAAATCTGACAAGCTATTCATCGAAAGGTACCGTTTGTTTGGGACAAAGGGCTTCCACCATTAAATCGGTAAGCTGACCCGACAGTGTATTAACGCTTTACCTAGCAGGCTACTGTCAATAAGTGATCAAATGCAAGTCGCGGGAAAGCGCTTAATGGAATGAAAAGTACCTATTGTTATACATAAACCCAAGGGTGTGATTGAGTAGCCGTAAGCACAAAAGGCACACATTAGCCGCTAATGCATAGTTCGTTGTCACCCCACTGACATTAGGTGCTTCATTTAAATAAATTGAATGCGCCTGCTGAATGATTACACATCATGGCTGCCATGTCTATAATGGTATTAAATAGCTACGTCCCGGGAGCTACGTATACATGTAACATATAATAAGTATACCGGTATAGGCCTATATAAAAGTTGTTTTACAAATTGAGATTTTATTTTATTTTATTTTAAGAAGGAGAATGTCATAATCAGTGGCGTACTGAAGGGGGGAAGCTCTTCTATGAGAGGTCTTGGGAGGGGATGAGGTTGAAGGAGGGGATATGAAGAATGAGAGGGGACTGGAGGAAGAGAGAAAGAGGAAGAAATAAAGAGAAATAAATAAATAGACGTAAATAAATAGAAAGGTAAGGAAAATGATAGGAATGAGAGGGGACAAAACGTAAGAGGGGATGGAGAAGGGAAGGGAGATAAGAAGAGGGAGTGATACTTTAGCAAGTACAGAGAAAGGAAAAGAAATGAATGACAAATAAATGTAGGCCTTAATAAATTATTATAGAAACTAAACACAGCCCAAACCCCCCCGGCCACTCACCCCCACACACACACACACATAGGCCTAACACTAACAGCACTATAGGCAGCCATTCGATGATGCCAATGCCTTTATGCGTTACGTATTTAAAACGCCCAGTCAGATGTATTTTACACCTGCCAAGCACAAGTCACCCAATTTCGAAAATTGGACGTTGAATGTACACTCTCATGAATATTGATTGGCAACATTTTCCAATATGTCAGCGCTCAAATCGGACACAATAGAACAATAGACCATTCAGTGCGTTGGTACGTACAATAGCCTTTGCATCGGGGCCTGAGATTGGAATTCCAGTTTCCTTTCTCACGAAGTAAGGGCTAAGAGTAATTATTGTACAATTATTGTGTTTGGGAGTGGCCTTCTCTCTTTTCTCTTTTTCCTAGCTATTTTCTTCCATTTCTTGCTTTGTTTATCAAAGCTATCTAGGCCAGCATGCATATATTAGCCTACACTGGCTATCCAGGCTTGTGCATTTGTATGAGCTTGGAACGGTCCATGGTTTTCCATGGATTAGCATGTGTTCCTCACGGACCAACCTGGGTAAACAAACAAACAAACAAACAATACTCGGAGTCTGTGGAGCGCTTAAAGCTGAATTTATACTCCATCGTTGAGCTCCGATGGAGTATAAATTCAGCTTTAAGGTTACACGAAGAAACGTATAAAAAACGTATAAAAGACGTATAAAGTTGTTCTCTAAAACCGCGTTTTCTCAGCAATCGAATATCGCAGTGAGTCATATGTTGGTGCATGGAATGTATCTTTACATTATTTTTGTGTGTTTATAAAAAATTTAGAATCCGTTTGAAAATCCTTCGTTTAAATCATTTTTACGCACCATGTTCACAAGATCAAAAACACGTTCCATGCAGTTTTTTCAAATGTTCGCTCCGTATAAAACCACGCCGAGTGATTGTTTTCTCCTTTTTGTATTGTACTACAAATCGATTAAAGAAATAATGTTGCCATGGGGAAGAACCAAATACAGTACCGATTAAATTTAAAAAGCCCGTTTTTGGGGAACATTTTCGAGAATCTTGTCTGAGAAAAAAATGTTTTGTGAAATTATCGATATCTTGATAACGGGGCGTTAATTTAGACATCTGAATACCTACATTATTTCTCAACATTCTGCCAATTGCTATCCCATTTGATTTTCACTCCAAATTGAAGCTAGTATTGCAAAAACGAGGTTTTTCCTCCATCACTTCGTTCAAAATTTCAGCGCCGACATGCGTGTTTATTCTAAGAGCCATTGTGCGGACGCGATTGTAATCATTAAGTAATTGCATCAATAGTTACATATCCGCTTCGAGAACAAGAAATTTCGTAGCTGATGTATGGTCGAGTGGATAGGGCGTTGGACTGGGAATCTGTTATGAACAATTTTTGTGGGTTCGAGTCCCCGTGTGGCTGAATTTTCTTTCCTTTTTTTCTCTTTTCTCATTTTTACTTTCTTTCCTTCCTCTTTTCTTTCTCTTTTTCTTTTTTCATTTTTTTTATTTCTTTCTTTCTTTCTTTCTTCCTTTCTTTTTCGTTCTTTTCTTTCTCTCTCTCTTTCTTTCTCTTTTTCACTATTTCTTTATTCTTTCTTGCTCCTTTCTTTTTTGTTTTATTTGATTGATTCGCTGACTGCAGTGAATCGTGATTGATTGTTTTTCACTTTATATAATTCAGAAATTTGTAGGCCTGCTAAGTCTGTCTTTTTGAATATTCTTCCCAAATTCGATTTGCAAATAATTGCTTTTTGATACTGTTGTTGATGTTATATTTAAAATTTATAAAATCCTTATGAAAATTGCCGAAAACGGCTTGTGCCCCTCCCTCGGCATCCGACCCGGCATGCCGCCCCTCATGACACCCCCGCCCGCCCCCGACTCACGAGCTCCGGGCACGAGCTAAGCCAAGTTTCATGTCTTGACCGTGGATCAATATTCTATTGTAAAGTAGGCCTACGTCCCAGTACGCTTGTTCATTTTCTGCATGGCTGTTTCTGTTATGAACTTACGCCCCTCTGAAATCAAGCGCATGAAAAACTCTCGGCTAACCTTAAGCTGAATTTATACTCGATCGCCGAGCGATGCGATTAATCGCTTTTGAAAAAGCGATTTGCAATCGCCGAATTTTGCGATGCATCGCCCGTCGCTTTTGCATATCACGGCGATAGCGATTGCAGACGACAATTAAAATATTCTAAATGCCACAAAATACATTTTTAAAACATCAGTTGCTGTCAATAATTATTGCTTTGAATTAATTCAGCACCAAAAGTTAATAATCGAGAAAGATAAATTAATTAGCAAAATAATAGATCCAGTTGGTTGCATATGATTGGTTGATGCATTCACGTGTCAAGCGATATCGCTGGGAAGTTGAGATTTCTTCAACTTGCAAAAGCATGAAAGCGACATCGTTTTTGCCTCCGCGATTTGAATCGATTGATCGGCTTGACGCTCTGGAAATGTAAGTAAATACTGAGCATGCGTGAGAATCGCTTTTCTGCAAAAGCGATTGAGTATAAATTCAGCTTTACGGATCTCTCTCTCTCTCTCTCTGTGTCAGGTGGCGCTGTGTAGCGCTGCTGTGGTCTTCACAAGAGTACGCCATCTCACTCGATCCGATGCCAAGTGTGTTGCACCTTGCATTCCCTGGTTAGAAACCAGCTTCACGTCATTAGTCCAAGATGTTGGTGGACGTCCTCTTCCTCGTTTGCCTTCCATGGCCCCTTGCAAAATCTGTTTTCTACACCTCCATGTTTCCTGACAATATGGCCAAAGTACTTCAGCTTTCTCTCCATTATGCCGCTTCTGATGGTTAGACTTGTACCAATCTTGTCAAGGATCCAGGAATTTGTTCTCCTGTCTTTCCATGTCACTCGTAGAAGCCTCCTGTAACACCACATCTCAAAAGCATCTACTCTTTTCCTATCATTCTTGGTCATAGCCCAAGACTCGCATCCATAAGTGGCAATGGAAAACACAGTTGCACGAAGTAGGCGTACCTTGAGCTTTAAGCTGAATTTATACTCGATCGCTTTTGCAGAAAAGCGATTTTCACGCATGCTCAATGTTTACTTACATTTCCAGAGCGTCAAGCCGATCAATCGATTCAAATCGCGGAGGCAAAAACGACGTCGCTTTTGCAAGTTGAAGAAATATCACGTGCTTGAATTTCACTGGCGTGGCGCGGTTAGTCGCGTTCAGTAAATGTGCGTAACGGTGTGGTGCGCGTACGCGGAAGCTTTGACACGCCCATGGTGAAGGCGTTCCATGCAATGAAATCATGTAAAATAAATCGTTATGTAAAGAAAATGGCAATTTCTAACCAACAAAGAACATGAAATATTTGCAATATTATGAGAGATTTACGACGTGAACATGTGAAATGCAACTATGATGAAAGTTTGTTCCTCTAGATTCCTGTTCATCCTGCTATGCTGTGAGTATTTTGCACCAGTTGTTAAATATTATTGATATCAATTATCATGACATAGTCATTGCCATCTGAGTATGGTCATGCCATGTGGTACACAGTCGTTTTCGCCAAACGTTTGGCAAACAATTGCCGATCACAAACGTTTTACAAACATTTTGGTAAACGTCCGTTGTGATCGCTGAATGTTTGCCGAACGTTTGACATTATTGCCGATCATAAACGTTTAGTAGTTTGGCGAAAGCGGCTATATTGCCTTATTGGTGATCCTCCGATCAACCGCGTATTGTTCGCGTTTATCGTGTAGGCCTGGCCTATAATAAGGCAAGGCCTAGGCCTACTGCAAGTTTCAGAAAATTTGCGAAAATTGCAACGGGATCTTTAATATTTTAAAGGGGTCTCTCATACCATGGATCAATAAATACCCACAGCGACCCTTTTCAGGTCACATTTTTTAGCCCAGTCCCACTTCCAGTGTTGAAAAGCAAACTTGGCATCAACTTTTATATCTGGTAGGCCTATATCGTATACGTATACTCCATAAACTGAGTTGGTATCAACCATAATACACCGGAAGAGTGACTTGGATGAAATGCTTATTAGGCCTTAGTCTAGAATTGCCAACCATGCATGCATGAGACATAAATTCTACCCATGCCATTGTGGAAAATGATTCTTTTTGGAAGTAGGCCTACATGAGCATGATGAGTAACTCCGATAGAACACAGAGTGCTGGGGACCAACCAGTAGGCTTAATCGTGAAAGTTTGTAATTATTGTGAAGGCCTAGGGGAGAGTGGGGTAATCCCGGGCACCTTTCGTTAAGGCTACACAGGTAGGCATCAGTGAAAAACATATTAATGCAAAGTAGGAGTAATGTTTTTAATAACTCAACATCTGTCTAGTTAATAAGTTAATAAGTTAAAAAACAAAATGGTAGAAAATGATGGGGTAATGCCGAACACGGGGTATCCTGGACACAATGATTGCATGCTAAGAGTGAAAGTGGAGTAGGATGATAATCCCCTAGATGGTAGGGCCTATAGGTACTTCTGTTACCTCAAGCATACAACTATGGGGGCTGTCGTTGTTGTCTATATTTTCGAAATAACAAGTGTCCGGCATTGCCCCATCTGTATTAGAGACGCATGTATGTCCGGGATTACCCCTCACGGTCCCGACTTAATTTGTCAGTAGTTGTTCTACTTATCCACCGTAGATACCAAAATTCATACATCCAGCTAAGAATCAAGTATCAAACATAATTTTCACCCAGCTAATAAATCACTTTTCAGATAAAAAGTCAAAAATGACAATATCTGTTTTTCGTAATTTTCACAAAGAAAGACGAGACCAAAAGCGCTGGTATAGTAGTACACGTGAGGTACACTTTGAGGTAGCTAATACCCTAAGGGAACAAACCAAAAGATCGATGACGTCCTATAAACGTAACTAGTTTCGTTTCTCAGCCAACCCCCTCCCTCCCTACCAGAAACGTAATAATGAAATGTTGAAAATTTTGACATAATAATAATAAAGACACATTCTTCTGACCGATGTTATTGTACAAACGTAATCGAGTATTTTTACCCCCTCCCCCCTAAACGAAACTAGTTTCGTTTATAGGACGTCATCGATCTTTTGGTTTGTTCCCTAAGGTAGTATAATAGCGCCTCCCTTCTCCGTTTAGCTGCAATCGATGTGTCCGGGATTACCGTCCGGCATTACCCTACTTTCCCCTATATTGATTCATTATTATTATTTTTTATTTTTGTGCAAAATACTATTTTTTTTCACTAATTTGCCCCCAAAATCTTGCCAGATATTATATAAAACTATAAATTACGAGCATGGCATTTCTCACACATGATAGTTGGTGTAGGGGCCTATGTCATGCTTAGGGCCTATACTTTTTACAGGGCTAGCCTGAAACAAAATCTTTGAGATTCTATTATGTTGCTATATGCATCATTGTAAAAACAGTGACATTAACTATTTTTGGGCAAAATTGATTGATTTTGACTTTAAAAAATGATATCTTTTAAAAGTTTTGGAATTTTGAAGCGTGGTTTAGTATGTGGGGTCATTTGCACACAGAACCCGACACACAAAAAGGCCCACTTGCCCATAGAACAGCCATATCAGGGTTTTTATGTCGATCCACCTTAAGACAATGTTACGAACTGGCTATCACTATCAGATCATTTCCATGTTAATTGTCATGAATGCTCATCAAGTAACCTCAAGTCGTCATCATTTCTATGATATCTTCCAATGCAGGTGTTCACCTTGTTCTCAGTATGGATCTGGGCCCACGTCCAAAGCAGATTTTGGCACTCGATGAAGTGCCCAGTATCTTAAAAAGATATGGTCGACAACATGGAATGATGTTGCTCAGAACTAATATAATTAAAGATAGCGCGGGAAGAGTTTACGGTATCGACAATAAGGGGAAGCCTTACCTTAAACCAGCAACACCAGCACCGCAAACAGGTATCATGAACATTCCAGTTGATCTTTGAATCCATACAGCTCCGATGCACGGGAGACATGACATTTATCTCCCACCCAGGGGTGTAGAATTAACTTGATGGAGTCATCCATTCAGGTTACCCCATTTGAAATGGACACTCTCTGTGCAGAAGAGTAAGGTCGTGTCTTCCAGATAGTGGGTGTATGGATTTCAACTGGAATAGCCCATTTCGGTACATCCCGAAAGCCTTTGCAAATGAAACCGAGACAATTTTATTTATGCGAACATTTTTACTGCGAAGGAGCATTGCAATTTCAATGGCAGTAACATAGTTTTATTTCGGTTCTTACAAATGGGATTACCGAAAGGTGGATTCGTTACAGCTATTCAAGTGTTTTTGCTAGACCCTAGTAACTCCTAGTACCCTTTGGGTCTACCGTCTATCAGGTTTACTATCACCTGTTGGTAGTCTTTAAGGGGTGCATATGAAAGGATATTGGGGATGAGGGTCTTAAGGGTATGTAAGGAGATTCTTTTGGTCTTCATTGGTCTTACGGAGTGTTTTGTGTGAGGGGATTTTGTGGTGGGTTGTGACAAGAGATTTTCCAGCTTACAAGAGCGAATGTCACTTACTAGTTACCTGACCACCTTTCGGCATTAAGGGGTGTGAAAGGGAAGTTCTTTGCTGGTCTTAAGGGGTGTGGTCTTAAGGGGGAGAATCTTGTTTATAGTGCAGATTCAAGAGCAAATAACGAATAGGCCCTTGTTTCCCTCAGAGGCGGATTAAAGGCAAGGGCACACATCTTCAAAGAAGCACGGACCCTTCCAGAGGCGGATCCCCAGTAGAGCATCGATGTAAGGGGGCGTATTCCAATCCGACCTTTACTTGGGACTGGGAAGTTCAAAGGGGGGTCAATTTAGTGAGAGTGCGTGGTCCAATGGTTAAGGTCTTTGACTCTGGTGTGAGAGGCTCATATTTCGACATCATCTCTTTATTACTGCATTTGAAATTGTGCAATTGTGGTGCAGGTGTATGTTGATTTCTCGCAGCCAATTACACTGTCGGCTGGCCCCTGGGCATCAGGAGTGAACATTGTTTCAACATTGATGAAATCCGCTGTCTAAAAGTAGGCCAAGTTTTTGGATCGACAAAAAACCGATTTCTTAGGCCAATGTAGCAAATGGGCCCGGTCAGTACTACTGACTTGTCGACACCTTAAATCCGTCACTAGTCCCCTTTCCATATGCTTTAATACCGATATTGTTTTATTGTTTTATCAGGACCGAGACAAGCGGCTAGTGCAGCAGAATTAAGCCATGAATAGCCTAAAGGTTATTCATATTGAACATCTTCCTAAGTCAATACTGCACAATTAAACGATATCCCATTCCCAGCCTCAGCCGATTAGGCCTGATTCGTGTTTTTTTAAATAATCTATTCAACATCGAATATTTTGGTGGCCAATTTATTCTCCGACGTCGAATATAATCAAGCTTTCGTCAACAAATAGGCTATTCGTTAGAAGAAAATGATTTGAAAGAGATTCAATGCATGCATCCATTACCACCATAGGGTATTAAATAAAAGGCACTAAATTTAATGCCCACGTGACCAATGGGCGCCGCCATACCAAGACCACCAAGTGATCAGTAGATGTGCTACAATGCTAAGAGAGAGGAATTTTTCAGTCAAATATCATCAAAATTGCTGACTTCATAGGCAACTTCATTATACATACGGGGATTCTGTTTTTTTTAGTATGTTTTCAAGAACTAAATTTTGGAAAGTTTTGGTCGACGGAAAAAAAAGTTATCGACAGAAACTCTTACAATAATACGTACTACAAAGTTACAACAAAATGACAAATTTGCTATGCATCCCGCGTTTCCAATTGAAATACACAGGAAGACCACCCGCTTTACCAAAGGTCACTTTTCCAGACATCCTGTCTAGACGCTGTAATGTCAGCGCCCAACTGGTCACGTGGGCATTAAATTAAGTGTATATTATTTAAGTGCCCCAAGACGACTGATTACATCGAATATTCGACGTCGAATAAAGTGTGAATTAGGCCTAAGTCTTATCGTATATGGTGAGGTCCTTGGGTCGATCCCAACGAACTGTGATAGTAGTAACGTGTGTATACCTGTTGTCTTTACAGGACCCAGGCCCCAGGCCGCTAGAAACCCTTATACAAGTGGTACAAGTAATCATGGCAATGTGGGTCCTTATAATCCAGCTGGTGAGACAGGTAAGTTGGAAGTTTCTTTTAGCGTATTATGTAATGTATGTGCTGCATGCAATGCATTAATTCATGCACTATTCTAGGGTACTGCGTTCCCGGTTTTCTATTTGCTGTCGAAGTGCTGTAATAATCGAATTAACTGCCATCGCAATAGGTTCAAACAATTTGTGAATATATCGCGCTGCACTACAAGCAGGTTGCACTCATCACCTGTGTATGTCTGCAATCAAAGATTGAATACAATACCGCTCTTTTTAAATATACTAATCTTACAGGTGCGAGTGAGCAGCATGATATGAATATCTATAGAATTATACGATCCAGGTCTTTATCCCTGCTCTTTGACATCTATGGTTCAATGCAGAGGTAGCCCGTGAATATACTAGTGCAGCGCGATATATACAAAAATTATTTTATCCTATTGATATGGTAGTTAATCCGAATTTTATGTCACTTTGACAGCGAATAGCCCTACTCTCATTTCTACGCGCGACTCGAGCAATTCGATCCAACACTCCGCCCGGCGGACCCATGGAATGGTCCATAGGGAAAATAGATAAATAATAATCGACCTGATGATAACAGTAATGACCATCAAGCTCAAACATCACAGGCCACGAACAGGTCAATAGGCCTATCGGCTTTTGAGAATTCGCTCAGCAGGAAAAAAACAAGACGGTCTTTCTACAGTATTTTGTCCTTTGATTATCTTCTGTCAACTTGCGTTACGCTATGTTGACGATACGTGAGCGACTAAGGCAGCACCGTACATGGCGTCAAAATAGGTACATATAGTTGATATAAGAAACGTATAGCAGCCCATTTGAAATCGTTTGTTTCGTCAGCAAACATTCGCTAGAAGATACAATAACTTGAAACAAATTGAATAGCTTTTGAGAAGTATTTCCTTCTAATACTTCTGAAAGCAACAATAGGCTATCTTTGGCCTGTGATTGTCCTCTTCTGAGCGAAGCAGCACCGTGGCGTTATAATATGAACATACAGAACATTGTGAGTTGATATATACAGTAGCATATTTTGAAATCATGCCTGTGAATGTGATTTTTCTTAAGGCAGGTCGGAGGTGAGCATGACCTAGTGGTATATTATTATGCATTCAAATATTGAGACAAATAAAGCCGACACACAAGAAGAATGGTATAGGTTGAAGGTTCTATATAAGAGATCCCAAGGCTTGCTATAAAGGTTATCATTTCCGACTCACTGATATAAATGATTTTTCTTTGGAGGGAATAACCCCGGGGGAATAACGCCCAAAATTGTCGCTTTGATATAACTATTAGCTATACTCAAGAACCACAAAACCTATAGAATGTATAAATGCGATTTTGGGCTTCCTCGACTCATTTTCTATAAGATCAATACGAAGTAGGCCTACACTGGAATATTTTAGTTAATGGTCAAAACTGCCATAGTGACAACGTGTTTGTATGGAAGTGTTCATGAATTCTGTTTCATTTTCTGTTATCAGGCGTGGGATTATTATCAGCCGAAGATGTTGCCTTTGTAAGATCAAAACTAGGAGACAGTGAAACGAATCGTTTACTGTTCGGCACCCCACCGCCAGCGGGTCGTAGCCAGCAGTATGCCGGACTCCAGGAAAGAGTCAATCAAGCAAATCAGGGCAGGCCAATAGCACAGAACCAAGGATCAATGCATAGAGCAGGATCTGGTAATATCGGCAATCCAGGGAGAGTCAATCCAGGGGATTTACCTGTTGCTCTCCCGGTCGGTGGCGGATCAAATATGCCAAATGCCTATGCGCAGAAAATCAACCCCGTCGATTACGAACTGGTGGCGTGGACACGTTGGGGACCGTGTAACACCACCTGCGGCGTGGGCTTTCAAGCCAGGACGAGGAATAATCACCCGGGGTCGGCGGAGTGGAGGCGATGCGTGGAAATGGAGTGCGAGGATGATTACGCCAATACTTACGGCAGATACCCTGCTGAAGATGAAGAGGAAGAAGGTGTGTATAATTCGCCAGCGACGTGTTACGTGTAATCCGATTATCACTATGTCAACTGGATCACGCTTTTGAGTTCTGCACCACGATCGAAATGATCGCAACACAAAGTCTATTGCATGTACTATCAGTTCCAAAAGGTGCGTGAGCCAGTTACGAGGGAGTTACGTAACCAATTCGCTGGCGAATTGAAGAGAAGAAATTTAACGTTGAAACACACGTATGTAGATACTTTCTTAAATTTTCTGATTGCATATTCAATAGATAAGATTGGTTTTCAATCTCTTGTCGACTGTAATTCGGGACAAATCTTTTTTGAATGAATTTTCAGTCGAATGATTTGAATTTCAATTTTGTTAATCAATCAAAATCTTTTAGCGATTGAGGTTAAGGGACAAATCATCTCTGTCGATTGAATATTCAGTCGAATAATTGATTGTTTTTCAATCTTTTGCCGACTGTAATTAGACATAAATCCTTTCCAATTGAAAAAAATAACAAAAATTCACTACACAAATTTTGAAATCTCATTCCACCCACATGTAACGTATGTCATTTGGCATGTTTGGCAGTGCATTTTACAGAGTTACAAACACTGATTGGATCGTGAAGTCAGTCTACAAAAAGTAAGAGTCAATCCATAAATCTATCATCAACCATTAAAGTAACGAAGAGAATAATAAAAAAAAATGTTGTTTGTCGTGTGCTACTGCTAGGCATGACCTATTATCTGCACACTTCAACAATAATTCCACTGCCATTAGGATATAGCAGAATCATTTCCGCTTCACCAAGTCCACAACTGATGCACATGTACTCTCAGCGACTTAGATTGTGTTTATCCCCAGCTGCTCCCCATTTTACACCTGGGTGTAGTGAAGCAATTGGGAATCTATCTTGCTCAAGGACGCAATACACTGCCCGTGGTGGGGCTCGAACCCGCAACCTTTCGATTATGAAGCTCGCGCCCTTTTGGGCCACCGCGCTTCCAACACGGATAATTGGTAACGGGTTTTCCTTCAGTGAGGTTCGAACACGGGACTTTGAGGACTTCTAGTAGCCTATGATTTTTAAGTTTTAAGATTTAGAGGCTATTTTGCCTGTGATATTTTGGACAGACTGCATTCGGTTATTTCTAACATCGTCATTTTTTGTCAACATTAATGATGCAAGTGTTACAATGTGGCGTGTAATTTACTTTTTTTCAGGCTCGTCCCCTTGGCCTATGTTGTTCGGCATGCTTCTCATGGTTTTCATCATTCTTAGCGGCGTTGGAGTTTACTTTCTTGTGAAGAATCAGTGTCAGTAAGTATATCCGTTAAACCATGATGCTGGTTCCATACTGTCATGCCGCTTGCCGCTGAGTGACGTGATGCACGCGCATTAAGTAACTATCTACTGCTGATATTAGCATCAATGAAGTAGCTATATACTGCTGATATTGGAATTGATGAAATAGCTATCTACTGCTGATATGGGCATTGATGAAGTAGCTACCGGTATATATCTACTGCTGATATTGGTATTGATGAAGTAGCCACCCACTGCTGATATTGGAATTGCTGAAGTTATCTACTGCTGATATTAGTATCAATGAAGTAGCTATACTGCTGATATTGGTATTGATGAAATAGCTATCTACTGCTGATATGGGCACTGATGATGAAGTAGCTATCTACTGCTGATATTGGTATTGATGAAGTAGCCACCCACTGCTGATATTGGAATTGATGAAGTAGCTATCTACTGCTGATACAAGTATTGATGAAGTAGCTATCTACTGCTGATATCAGTATTGATGAAGTTGCTATCTACTGCTGATCAATACTTGTCATTGGCTGTTGCGCCACGCCACTTGCCGCAGGGGCAAGCGACATGAAAGTCTGCCAGGGGCATAAAGACTACAATTATATAAAACCATATTACTGGATGTATGGAAATAATAAGCTAATATAACGAGGTGCTTCCACAGAATTAAATCCAGAAAACCAGGACTTGATCGCCGACTTGATACACGCATGCGTCTAGGAGGGACGCAATCATGTGCGTATAACAGTGTGATTTTCACGAAGAATTGTTTTCGTTCGTTTCCGCGTACAATCGGCAAGAACCCGAACACCCCCAATTATTCCCCATAACTAACCGCGTTTTTGCACGTGGCGTAGGGAGTCCTGATTCTCTGGTTTTAATTCTGTGGGTGACTCACAAATATTATTAGACAGCACGCACTTTTTTTTCGTCCTGATGTGGCAGTGACGTCAGTGAGCATTAGGGGGGCTACATTGGGCGCAAGGCGTAGACACGCACGAGCATAAAGACGCCGCATAGATCCGTGTGATAAGTGTTCTAGAGAGTTGATTGGTCACAGTTACATCACGTGACATCCAGGGGCGTCGCCAGACCTTTTTCATTAGGGGGGTGTAAGAGTCAATGATTGCCGACGAGCCGTCTGTGTGCCGATTGAATACCAATTTTTATCTACAGCCTATATGATTAGAAACTTCCGAATTAGAAACTTAAATGGGAAAATTAGCGTAACATTATGTTAAAAAATCGCGTCGCCTTTGGACAAGTTTTCCCTATTATTGTAGGCCTATAAATTGTGTTAAACATGTTAAACAAAAATTGGGAAATGTCGAAAGCGAAGCGAAAATGGTCATTTGTTTGACCACAACACAGGGGGGGTGTCTGAACATCCCCCTCCGAAGTAAGAAACTTTTGCAAAATGAAGGCCTAATTGAAGCGATTTCGTGGACCATTTTGACACTATATTAGAGTGTAAACCTTTAGTTTGAAAAAGCCCAAACATTTGTGAAATGAGCGGTCCATGAAGCCTTTTGCGCGAATTTCGTGGACAAGTTTTCCCTATAATTATTATTGTAGGCCTATAAATTGTGTTAAACAAAAATTGGGAAATGTCGAAAGCGAAGCGAAAATGGTCATTTGTTTGACCACAACACATTTGCCGACGACGGCACGATTTTGCCGACGGATTTGACGATTGGGGGGTGTCACACACCCCCATACCCCCCCCCCCTCTAGCGACGGCCCTGGTGTCATCGCCCGTTTACGTATCGCGTTCACTTTCGTTCACCTCACCTAGTGCTGTATCACGTGCGTACACGTATACAAAAAAGCTAATCATGTAAACTGTCCAAATGGCGAACACACACAGACTGGACTGTCAATGTGTTAAAAGCTGTTAAATTAACTGTTTTGTCATTTTTTTTACCACAGAAATCCCGAGAACTCAAAGACTTCAAGTAGTGACCGAGGCCCTCTACCACCGACGTAAGTTCGTTGTGCTTGCACCTGATTCTTTGATGTGGTCATTTATTAAATTTTCTAACAAACATTATATAATGTTCAATTCTGGACCTGGACAATACCAACAGCTATCACACAGTAATATAGACATATATTTTTAGCCATTTTAAGCATAAATTTTCGTTTCTTTATCACTTTATTCGGCTTTTTCTGTTTCTTTGTGTTCATTTCTATTCTATAAACTGTACATTTTTGTGCAAATTGATGGCTCTATTTACATGTATTTTAATTTAATTTAATTTAGTTTTTCCATACATTTTATGATAAAAAGTTTTCTGAAAAATTCCTTGCTATTTATTACTCTTTTTCTGATGCTTTATCATTATATCAGCGTTTATATCTTGTAAAGATGAAAACACGATTATAGCGCCATCAGTGTTCATCTTTTCTTAAACATGACGTAGTTTACACCGGGAGTTTACATGCCGTCAAACAACCGTGCTCAATGTTGGGTTCACCGCAGAGAAGAAAAACTGAGTTATAAAAGGAAAGGATTAATAGAGAAAGAGCAAAACTATATAATAGGAATGACTTCTGACTACCAGTCTACGCTAGAACCCAAGGCATTCCGAAATTATTCTAAAATTAATATCTAATGGATAATGCATATTCTTATATTATGGCAAATTAATAGACACACAGGTGCTTTCAAACTCTTTAACCTGGTATTAAAAACACGCAACAAAAGTAATTTTGTAAGAATTAGAGTTGTTTTGTCTATTCTTATGACCTTTCCTTATAATTATAATCAGTTTTTGTCCTTGACAAGTGCATACGACATATTTTAAAAATCTTTATTCATCAAAGAAAGCAAAGTGGACCGAGAAGGTCTTACGTGTAGTGGCACCTATGGTGGCACCCACCCCTTGAACCTTCCTTTTTTAAAGCCAAAATGAATCAAGAGGATTATGTTTTATTTGAAAAAAACACCTAAGAAATGTTTTTTTTTCTGCTGTTGTGTATATAGGCCGGACGAAAAGGGCAGAAGAGCAAGCAAGGGATCCAAAAAGAAGCCGTAAGTGATAAAAAGTTGAGAGGTAACAAATTCTATAGATGCCCTGCATGTAACGTACTATAGCGGCAATTATTGCCAAATGTTCAACGCCCGGGGGCACTCCAACTTTGGAGGTGACGCGTATGTAGGGCTGTTAAGACCCCTTTTTCAGCATCGCTGTCACCCAAAGACCCCATATTTTTTACGAACACATGCTCGCTCCGCGCTCTGTCACCCGAAGACCCCTATTTTTCCATTTGATCTGTCACCCAAAGACCCTTACAAGTTCAATTTGAACAGCAACTTTCATTTATCACTGATTTTGTTACTTATTTTGAAAAAATAAAGAAATTTGAAGCCATTTAGAACTAGAAATTCGATTTTCGAGGTTTTTGTGGCGCTGTTTTGGTTCTCACCCAAAGATTCCATTTACAAAAAGGTCATGTTCTCACCCAATGACCCCATATTTTTAACATTTTGCTCTCACCGAATGCCAAATATCATGCTCTCACCCAATGACCCCATATTTTTTACATGTTGCTCTCACCGAATGCCCCTTAGTGCGAAAGCGCCAGCCCTACACCTATATCCATTTCAAATTGAAGTGCCCCCCGGGGTTCAACGTTGTTCAAATATAGTTTGATCACCTCGTAATCGGCGGGCCTTGAACATTGCGGAGTAATATCAATGTATTTTATTTCGTTGCCTTTTGACATCTCGCCAGAAGTATCACAAAATGTTAATTCAAGGTCCTATACTCTATCTACTTTATTTAACACGCACAAAATAGATGTGATAAGCCAACTATAGGCCTATCACTCTTAACGTGTTTCTACTTTTCGGCGTAAGTGGTAAAAGCCTAACAATTTCACCCCGGATCGCATCAGTGTCATTCATTGTGCAGTGCAACTGTTGAACGTGACAGGGATGCATTGTAGCAACAATTTCGTTATCAATGCACGCTTTCCATCCCCTGGTTCAACATGCATGGAAAATGGTGATTTACTTAGTTAAGTTGGGTGATGGCAGTGGTGTTGAGGCATAATTGACCTTGACCTATTTTGCCGTGTTAGTGTAACGAAACATCCAAGATGGTGCAGTCATATCCTTATTTGATTTGTTTTATCAATACGAACATTTCGACACATCTTTTGTCAAATTCGGAGCACTTTGATGTTTTGACCCCCATAAGCCAAAAACGTGACCTTTGACCTTTTTGGTTATAACTCAAGAACGGTACGTCCTAGATAGGTCAAAATATACATTTTCTGAATCCTTGTGACTAGAGGAATACATTGGAATGATTTTTATACAATTTGAGCAAGTTTGAAATTGAACCCTGTGCAAAGTTCGATGAACTTTCCCCCTTGGGACCAGTTTATATTTTTGGGAACATCCTGATTATGTTGTTGGGTCATCTCAGGAACCTAAAAAAGTTTGTTTGGTTCGGTTCTGTGGGGGTGCAAAGGATGTGGTCCTAGCTCCCCTAGTACTTGCAAAAAAAAAAAAAAAAAGCAATTACCAACATGAAATACGTATACAACTATTAAATAAAAATTAAAAATACATGCAATTTTCAAAGTAAAAATAAAACACAATATTTAGGCCTACATGCTCAAGCAATTTTTTTGAAAGTTTGAAATGTTTGATGATGATAAGGCCGTGTAAAATTAATATTTTGGTTCTCGTCCCTCCCTCCTCAATTTCTGGGATTTGTCAGATTTTTTTTTTTTTTTAGATTTTCAATTTTTTAGACTTTGGAATGATTTATGAAATCTTCATACATATAAATAAGTTTATTAGAGAACAAGCATCACTTCCAAGTCTTTTTGTGGAACTCTAGAGGGTTTATCCCTCAGAATCTCACATTTGAAAAAAAAAGGGCCTCATCATTTCCTCGAGCACTGTTGGAGAAGACCGAAAACTCCTGACAATGCTAATTTTACATTGAAAAAAAACAAAAACACCTCCCTCCCTCATCAATTCATGAAAATCCTCTGGACGAGAACCAAAACATTAATTTGATACGGCCTAATGATGATGATGACGACGACGACGACGACGACGACGACGACGACGACGACGACGACGACGACGATGATGATGATGATGATGATGATGACGGCGATAATAACGATGATCATGATGGTGACGATGACGACGTATTTGAAAAGTCTTGTCAGTGTCATTTATTGTGCAGTGCCACTGTTGAGCGTGATCATGGTGATAGTATAGATGGCGGATACCTTCAAAATACGCCCAAGATAATACGTCTAACCTTAGACGTCTATGCAATCTTAGACGTCTAAGATGCATTCTTAGGCGTCTAAGATGCAATCTTAGGCGTCTAAGAATGCATCTTAGACGTCTAAGATTGCATCTTAGACGTCTAAGGTTAGGCATATTATCTTAGGCGTATTTTGAATGTATCCGCCATCCATATGATAGCGACAATTTCGTTATCAATGCACGTTTTCCATCCCCTGGTTCAACATGCATGAAGAAAGATGCGTTTACATTGCGTTGGGCGATGGTGATGTGTGGGTAAATGATGATTGAACTATTTTGCATCGAGAAGACGATGCCTACTACGGAATTCAACACTTGTTATTCATTTAAAATAGGATATGTGATATAATTAACTTATATACTGGAGGGTCAGTATAAGAAAGGTGTTCGAAAAGTGTAAGTTGTTCTTTTATTCATTAGCGGCACCAAATGTTTTTTCTTGGCGATGTCTGGAAATTTACGTAAAAAACAATGGCATTTGGCTAAATAAAATTGTTTATAGTAGCAATTTTACCGCATTTCGTTGTTTTTATAGTGATGACAAAATTATATGTAAAGCAATATATGATATAGACCTACCTAAACCATCAATTTTCTCCTCTAACCTACTCTGCACTGATTTTACAATACATTATTATATGTTATCACTTTAAAAAACCCAAATATAATGTTTAAAAAAATCGTATCCACATTTAGGTTTTCAGGCCACCTACATGAAACGAGCTTGTTTTTTTAGTCTTTTCAATTTATTTTTTGTATTGACGCGGGTAACTGAGGGATTATGCCTCATGTTTCTCTCCATTGGGGCCGACACTGCTTCTATTGGTCCATGACGTGAATGACGTTCATGTATGACGGTCACACATGACATATATGACGTCCGTTCTTTATGATTGTAAAACTTTTTTTTTATAGAAATTGTTTCAACATATTGCCGTCTTATATTTCTGCGTGCGACATTTCATGTAATATCCAGTGCGTCATCATGATTAAAGCGTTTATGTACGTTTATGACAAGCAAAATGTTCAGTAATTCAATAAACTTAATCTTTCTCACATAAACTTGAATTTCAAACTAAAAAACCGTAAATTATCAAGAAAATCTATTTTTTTTGTCTCGGATAAACCAAACTACGCTTAGTTTTATTGAATTACAAAACATCTGGCTCCAATATCAAATACGCCTACAGTAAGTTTAAAGCTATTTTAGTTTATCTGAGCAAAATTAGCTTTAAACCTAGATAATCTATGGTTTAGGCGTATCTAATATCGAAGCCAGATGTTTTGCAATTCAATAAAACTAACCTTATCAGTTGATCACTTGAATAACTTAGTTTATCTGAGACAAAAAATAGATTTTCTTCATAACTTATTTTTTCTCAGATAAGCTTAGTTTTATGGTTTTATGATCAGATTTTGATAAACTTAGTTTATCAATGATAAAACTATGGTTACCTCAGAAAAACTACGTTTATCGGAGAAAAATTAAGTTCAGATAACTTTATAAGTGAGAAAAGCTCACTATATGCACACTTGACTTGTCATATACGTGTACGCCACGATTGTCCTTTGAACATAAGAGCTCATAAGGTCAAAGTGGATAGTGGAATGATTTTCACCGGGTGTTTTCAAAAGAATTAATAGGCGTAAGGCATACGTGTTAATTGTGATGCCAAATTGCAATATCACGCACTTGACCACCGACCTTTTCATAAGGTAATAGAAAACAACAAAATAAAATAACAGTTGGTATCTCTGAACAGAATCTTCGAACCAAGATCTTATATAGAAGAATAAAAGTTTAAAGACAACACCAAGTAGTTTTAACAGTTTTAAATTCAAGCAGTTGGTCCTAACCCTGGAATTATGGAAACTTATGGGCCTCATAACATGATAACTGCCAAATTGTTTCAACCATTTTCATTGAAATCGGAGCATTTTTAATTTTTGGCCTCTGTGTGGCAAAAAAAAAAAAAAAAAGAAAAGACCATCCCAAGATTTGACCTTTTTGTTAGTATAACTCAAGAACGGTATGTCGCAGGTAGGTCAAACTATACCTTTTCTGAATCCTTGATATGAGAGGAATAATTTGGGGTGTCTTTTAAATATGTTATAGGACCATAAAAGGAAGCTAAAAAGTTGGTTTGGTAGATTCCTGGGGGGGGGGGGAGGTATACATTAAACCCTGGTATATCCCGGACTAATATGTGTACTATTCGTTCGTTGCAATCAGTGCGCAAATTTTATCAATATCACCCTTTGTTTTTAACAATCTTTTACAGAAAGAAAAAGAAACATTCCGACACTGATGACGAAGATGGCAAACTGAGACTTCTCAGCAGCGATGACGAAGAGAACCCGTACCTCGAGCCATCAAAAATCAACCCTCCAGAAGAGAATCCCTACCTTGATATTTCAGAAATCAACCCACCCGGGTATGTGTTGCAACATCACGCTTTTGCAATAAATTAATTCGTCGGAATATGAGGATATTAACCGAATATTTTCAAAAAGTGACACATTATTAACATTCTCTTAAAATTGGTTCTTTAGGAGACAATTGACTCAAACTTTGCAGAATTGGGATCTTTTTGCGAATTATAGGCCCTACATACATGATATTCATACCCTTTACAAAATGTGTCTGATGAGCGTGCTGAATATTGGAAACTTGAAGGGAAAATATTTGGTGATCTTCATCTTTGATACTGCGTAAAATATGGGGTCATTGGACCCACTGTATGTAGGGGTGATTGTGAATGTGTACCCACTCCTAAGAGCGTTTTGAGTTATGCACATTTTATTACAAACATTTTAATTGCAAATATTTTAAGTTAAGTATTGACCTATACATGTATGTTAAGTTAAGTAATAGGCCTACATGTATGATATTATTATGTCACTTTTAATCTGCCTATTTTAGGTCAGACTATGAAATCAGTCAACTTCGTGACGCGCCTGCCCCGCCGTCCAAGCATTACTTAGACGACGAAGAAGTGGAGGACGCCGAACCAGACTACATAGAATTTGAAGGATGATGACGTCAACTATTTATGAATGAATTTTATACTAAAATCATGAAATACTATAAGCTCCTTTTTAAAATGCAGACTTTATGATCGTGTTGATTTTATTGCAAAAGAGCAAGAGCACACAAAAACGAGCACCCCCACACGAAGTCTAATTAGGACCAGGGATATGAGTTGGTTGTCTCATATAAAGAAGCTTCTGGGTTGTTTTTTTTTTTGGGGGAGGAAGGAGGTGATATACTTAATTCTGAAACTGACATCATACCTCCGGTACTGGAAGCTATTAAAGTTCTTCAAGGAGGACCTCGGCTAGGGGGGGGGGGTTACGCCGAGAGTAATTATTGAAGGATATCAGTAGGCCTAATAAGGCTGGGGCCTGCGGGGTCATTTAGTTTGTCAAAAAGGGTAGCATGATAGGCTAAATTGGGGATATGTATGTGAGTTAAACATCAGGTTTTTCGTGATTTTTGTTCAAAACGTGACAATGTGTAGATATAAAGCACATTTCATGTGGTTATTGATGTTGAGTGGCAGATGCTCAGTTGAAAACCATGCAGGGTCCAGTGTCAGTAGGCACAATCTGTGGGTGTTCATTGAAAGACAAGATCTTAGGGGTCATTGGGTGTGAGATCGGACAATAATAAAATGAATAATTTATTGTGTGCATCATGATTATCATGTGGATCATGCCAGTTGATTACCGATCAGAAATTAGCTATTTAATTATTATCTTCGAATTTTTACTTTAAATCTTTATACTGCTGCAAATTTCACAATAGCATGGATCCTTTCACAATAGTTTCTTTTGGCAATCAACAATTAGCGACATATAACACGGCTCACTTGGTTTGATTTTGTTACATGGCAAACTTACAGCATTGGACATTAAGAAAATAATATTGACCTTTCAGCAGAATGTAATATTTTAGGGGTAGGGTCGTAAACGGTGAGCACGGGGACGTTTTGTTTTGCTTGCTGTGACAATATAGCATGATATGTCACTGGAAAGTTCTAATTTGTCAAAATTGTATTCTAATTTGACAAGTTGAATATTAGCAATTTAAATGGCCGGTGTAAAAAAATAAATTTGAAATAATATTATAAATAAATTTTCAGCGTAACAGATTATTTTTTAATGATTAACCGGTCATTTAAAAGGACGCATTTTAATTTATAGACCACATTTTTGACGAATTAAAAGTTACATAATAGAGTAGGGCTATGCAGTACTACGATATAATGTAAAATAAGTGAAGATGTATATTTGTTGTTAACAGTGGCGGCGGAAGCGGGGGGGTAGGTATCAGGACGTGCGTACTTTGTTCCGATTTTACTGGGACTTTTTTTGCGCCTTTTTATGAGGTGTGTTTTGTGGGCCCGCAAAATTTTGCTTAGGTGGAGATGTCTCCCCTGGAAAAAACTTCGGGTGGGTCGTGTCCTCCCCTCAGCTCCCCCTCCCCCGCTTCCGCCGCCGATCCTATGGTTGTTATTTATGTTGATTGTTCACTTGCTTGGTCTTTTCTAAATTGCATGCTAGAAAAAATGAATCACCGAATCACGGATACATAATATTTAGACAAATCGTGCATGTATTTCAGTTTCAGAATCACGTTTTGTGCACGTCTTCAGCGAGTGAACGTTTTAACACAAGAAAGTTGTCAATTTTGCCATGGATTGTTACAAGTTTAGTTGCATCATATTTATCTACAACCGTGACTGTACACGGAGACGTCATCAGCAAATATAAGAGTTCATTGATATCTTTATATGGCCCACTGTCATGAAGAAAATAAATACGATTTCGGTTTAATTTTGTTATTATTTGTCAAAAATTCTGAAATGATTTTAGTAACCATAGATTAGTGTCAGTGAGGTTTTCTGTCAATTTTAAATAAATGAGGTAAAACTCACTTAGACCGAGGAAAAAACAAACATGTTTAGCATCCCCTCCCGCTTCATTTTTTGAAGATTCTTAAATTTTCTTTTTATTTTCTAAAATTTCAGTTATAACTTTTTAATGAAGATGTTTGAGAAGTTCTATAGCCTTCTATAGCCTTACCAAATGTATTAAAAGCACTTCAGGAAAGTTTTGTGATAAAAACATAAAACATGCCTCCTTTATTTCTAGGTATCGTTAAACACCAAAACTAATTGGTACCAACCATTCTGTCGGCGGTCGATTTGTTTTTAAGGTGGAATACCAGGGATTACAGCATCTCAGTAACTATATATCACAGCAACTTCATACTATCACCAGCTAGGAAGCATATGACAAGAAGTACTTTCCCATATTTTTTTGCATATTAATTAGCTAATTTGCATATTTAATTAGTGTTAATGACATATTTTTCGAAAAAATGTAGCTCAACTTCTGAACATATGCTACAAAAGCTGGTTGAGGTGTCAAATTAAAACTCTTTCAAAGTTCTGTGTTTTCAACCTATTTACTTATGGGGGTGAGGTCATGATACTATTTGAGAAAAGCAATATATGACAAGTGACCCTTCTGCATTTTTACTGAAAATGGTAAAAAAAGTGATTTCTTATCTGAACTCATGTTAGGTCCTAAACATAGCTTAGGGTTTAAAGCTAATTCTGGCCAAATTTGAGGTCAATAGGGGGTGTAGTTTTGCTTCCACTTTTTTTGAAAATACATTTTCGGTAAAATATGAAATAGGAGAAAATCTACTTCAAAGTTCTAATGTTGAAATATGAATATTAATTAGCTAATTAGCATAATATTATGATTAGAAATTATTATTTTTACTGAGGTATCACTTGAACTTTATATATGCAACAATTTAATGCATTGTGTTATATAGGATAAAGGCTTGTTCTGACAGTTTGTTGCGTCATCTGTTGAAAAGTTTTTCACCCGTAACTTTTGAACGCAATGTGCGATTTGTATCAAATAAAAAGTAAAAGAAAGCTGTATGTTTAAGTAATATCATAAGAGAAATTCCAGAAATTGCTTTTTAGCACCCAATCCCTGGTATTCCACCTTAAACCGTCCGTTTTTAAAAATCCCCACAAATATTAAATATGCTTCTTCCATCAGGGCAGAGAAGATGAGAATAGACATTTGTCAATTTTGACTTCTGGATACTTGTTAGATAATCTATTTAGGACTAGCCGTTCAATGAAATATTAATTTTATGTGAAAAACATTGTTTTTTAAACATAATCTGCGAAAAATCGTCAAGAAAAAAAAATGCGACCCTAATTTTTCAGGATATAGCCTAGGATCGGTCGATGAGGGCAACACAACAATTTTGTTGGCCTAATCAATTTGATAATAATATTGAAAACCGGGGGTATATGTTATGTCTTACCATTCCATAACAAATACACATAGAGTAAGTTGAATGACAGTGCGAGCTTACAAAGTTCAAACCCATATGGTCCGATAATTTGATAATTGTTGATATTTGAGAAGAGAAGGTATATTGAATATGCTGCAGGATTTTTAATGTTTATATTATTCATTTACTTCTTAACCTGGGGTGACCAATCAATGCACAGGTACTGTTCTTCCTTGGTTCCCAGGTGACATTCAATGGATAAAAATAGGCAAATTCTGCATATTTTTAACTCTGTGTAAACAAATAATAACTGGAGCAAAAACGTTTTTATCCAAATTAGTTACGCATGATGACAAAGATAAACAAAGGACTTGCAGCCACTCTGTTCATAATGCGATACAAGCAAAACTCCTGTGGCAAAATGGACAAAAAAGATGGCAATATGGTTTGAATCACACAAGCAATTGATACTTTTTAAAATGCCTGCAAACATGCATGTTTTTCACGTTATTCGTGCTGAAATCACAGTATGCGATTCACAAGAAATGTTCTTTTTCTTTCTTTCTTTCTTTCTTTCTTTCTTTCTTTCTTTCTTTCTTTCTTTCTTTCTTTCCTTCCTTCCTTCCTTCCTTCCTTCCTTCCTTCCTTCCTTCCTTCCTTCCTTCCTTCCTTCCTTCCTTCCTTCCTTCCTTCTTTCTTTCTTTCTTTTTTTCTTTCCTTCTTTCTTTCTTTCTTTCTTTCTTTCTTTCTTTCTTTCTTTCTTTCTTTCTTTCTTTCTTTCTTTCTTTCTTTCTTTCTTTCTTTCTTTCGGTGCATAGGCCTACATTAAAAAATGGCGACGAAATTTCCCAGCGTAAAGTGTAAACAACTGTTTTTACAGTGTATGATACTCCTTTAATCGTTAGATTTGAGACATTCTGTGATTTGAGATGAAATATTATGGGATGTCCCCAATTTCCCTATTAACATATATGCAAATTCCAAAAGCATACAATATCAACACGATGTTACGGAGTTTATAATGATATGAGACAAAATATTTCCCCCGAAATATGTCGATTTTAAAGGAAGGTGACCTGATATATTTGGAAAATCAAATTCTTTAACATTTTTGTATAACATGAAATGACGTCCATTTCAAGCACTCACTCATGATCATGTAATTATATTCATTGTAAGTGAACGACCCTATTTTTCTCAGTACCATATTGAAATTAAAAGTTCCAACTCGGTGTATTTCCGAAAATATCATCAAAAAACTGTCTAATTAGTCTAAAACGTGGTATACCACAGTTGAGACTAATTAGACAGTTTATCTTCTATTCTATCCATCATATACCCCTGCATAACGAAATTCAACAATATTCAATATCCAAAGCAATATCCTCACTACAATAGGCCCCAAAAACAGAACTCCCCCAACCATAATCGCAAATTGACACGAAAGCTTCCTCAATCAAACACATTTCTCTTGCATTTGATCATCTTCTACTCTTCCCTAGAAAAAAATCATTATAATACCAAATCTAAACACCATGGAATTCACCATATCACGTCCAAGCTCACATTGGGCGCCCCATTCCTTTTTTAAAGGAATTTTTATTTTGATGATTTCTTCAGAAATATACCGAGTTAGAACGCCTAATTTCAATTATGTTAATGAGAAAAATATGAGCTTTCACCTGATACCAAAATCTGCATTTTGATGGGGTAAAGTGGAGGGATGATGTTGTCAATCAGGTTACCCACCTTTAAAAGAAGTGCATGCACATTATTAGGTATAACGAAGTTTAAATTTTGGTAGGCCCTACTATCATTACATTGATACTTTACTATTCAGTTATATATGGTTTGTTATTAAACATGATAACATGTTTGAGGTTGATGACCGTCCGATTGAAATCGTAAAGACAAGATTTGGCGTTACTGACAAAATACCATTGAATTGCATTGTTAAACAATACCAAAGAACATGCTACACTGGGGGTACTAAACTCAGCACATTACAATAGTAAAGGGCTCCCTGTTGTGCCTCAAAACCCCTTCCTAAGTTCCTGTGCAGTTCCAAGCAAACAGTTTGTAAACAATCTCATCACAATTTCACTGAAATATACGATATAATGAACGACCAGGGATAACCAGTAACCACTCCCCTTTTTACCACGAATAGTTATATCATTTACACCCCATATAACGAATAAAATTCAAAAGAAAAGTTGAGTCGATAGTAACGATTTTCAAAGTACATCATTCGGAAGTGAGAGCTACGCATGGCTTGACGTGTTATTCACTGTGACTATTTTAGTCAAATTAATTTTCTTAACAGTAAACCGGAAAGGACTGGCTGCATGTATTGTTGTTTACCATTTTTGTTTTAATTCACGAATCTTTCTATCTGAAAGAAAGATTTGTGATCTGAATTTAAAAGCAATTACATTTTATTGATTGGAAGCATATCCGGGGAAGCAAAATGCATGTGGAAACTTATCGGACACATATAAGTCATATATTTGGGTTATGTGGATTGATTGTGATCTTATTATTGCAAATATTACCATCAAATGCCCATCTACGTAATTTTAATCGTGACACTGAACACGTTTTAAGAAGAGCTGAAAGAGCTGCCACAGAAGAACATATCAAAAGCAGACGGCAATGTGTCCATTCGTCAAGGGAAAGGCGTTCTGGGGATCGCTATTCCCGGACGCCGCGTTACGCTACGACAGGACGAGGTAACAGCGTCTATGGTATGGCTCTCTATTTTACTGGACAGAATGATCTACTGAGAAGGGCCGTTAAGAACCACTTGACCACGGTTGGTTATCCTACGGAGCAATTTACAGTAGAGCTGTGGGTGAAACCAGAGGGTGGACAAAAATCTCCTGCTATTATTGTGGGTAAGTCAATGG
Organism: Amphiura filiformis; assembly: GCF_039555335.1. NCBI lineage: Eukaryota > Metazoa > Echinodermata > Ophiuroidea > Amphilepidida > Amphiuridae > Amphiura > Amphiura filiformis. The sequence goes on along the minus strand of NC_092644.1, from coordinate 48,437,109 downwards.
GCTAATGCAAGAAGATCCTATGCATTCTGTATTGTACATATCTACAGTTATGACACCTGTATTGCAGATACGACCTTCTTGCACTAAGCCCTCATTAGCAATCTTAAATGTATTGAATATACTGCTTGTTACAAGTACTTGGTGATTTCTTATGTTTGTGACACTTTCCATCAACCCATCTAATCGATCCAGGAACAATTTGTGTATACTTTGCTAAGTTTAATTAACTCACTACTTATATACAGCGTGTCGATGTTTAGATCATTATGTAATCGCTAACCTAATGATTTATAGATAATTCAGACAAGCAAACATACAAAAGCATAAAAAAGGCAAAACTCCAAAAACGAAAAACAAAACAAAACAAAAAACATATTAAATACACCGTGTACCCTGTCGGATTCCCTAAGCGAAATCACTTTTTGGACAACCTCGTTGACGAAAAAGATTAAAAAAAACCCATACACAACCTAATGAATCCATATAATACGGACCAATATCAGATACACTGCATTCATTTTGAGCAAAATCACGAAAATGGTCATTGGTTCAGTAACCCTCATTTAACAATCTAAGCTCAAAATATATTGCATAGTATATATATGAGTTTTTTCCCACATTTTTAAATGTCATTCTATGAATATAACCATATTGGGGCCGGGTTAAAGAACTGCGTACTGGCGGATGAGCATGTTTTAAATATTTTCTTCAATTTCTTGTTAACTATATGAGGGCTTTTCCTCCATCTTTTGTTCGTCAGCAATGTACAAAAATCTGTTCAAAATGTCCGTAAGCGAAAATTGCCGAAACATGAAGACATAACCATAGCGAGGTATTTTCATAACATAACATTGCTATAAGGTTAAGGAGCGATTTTTATGATCATATCGCGTTTTTCATGATGAGAATTTGACGATTTAACTTTAAAGGAACACAACTTTGAGAGAATTTTACAATTATAAAAAAAACTTTTTACAAAATTTAGACAATTTCTATACATATATAAATGTGTAAAAATAGTGACTATTATTACAGTTATCCTGCCATAATACAGGGCTGGTGGCATTTTAAATGCCTAAATTTAAAGGCCAAGGATGTACATGCATGATGTGGGCGTAAAATAAGCATGATAAAAGGGTTAACATGAACGTCAATCATGGATTTTACTTTCTGCTGTGTTATAAATGTATACTTTGTTATTGGTTGAGATCAAAACTTTGTAAGACAATAATTGCAATTTCGTCATTGCAACTGTACAAAGTGCGTGACTTGCTTATTTGTTTATTCCTTATTGTGTTCATTGTATGTTTTGTGGCATTTTTCATTTACAAGTTTAACCTAGAGTAACTCCTCTATGCATTGACCAACCGCAAAAGAATGACTTGGCAACCATGCAATGCACTCAAACAAGTGCATTAAAGGCGCAGTTAGTAGATCCGCCACTCCCAAAATACATGTCCACAGCACATCTCTTTTTTTTCACATTTTGAGAATATTTCATAAAGTTACTAAAAGTTTCACAAAATTGCTTAACATTTGTTCAAAACGGCCTAAAGGTGCTGAAAGCACGCTCAAAAGTTAACGCAAAATTGCTGCACTCTGCGTACAACTGTGCGAACTAAGTTGTCCAAAATCGTTCAATGTGGGCAGACAATGTTATGCAGCTTTGGACCATTTTACGCAACATTATAAAATGTTGTGAAATGTCAGACGTTTTTGGACAATTTGGTCAACTTTGAGCAATTTTCCCTGTGACACGTGACCTGATAGGGGAGTGCATGAAAGAGAAAATCTGGAAGGTACATTAAAAGGTAAAGAAAATGGAAAAGGAGACAGTTTCCAACTACTAAGCGCACACATTGTCCCTCATTGTCTCTCTGAAAACGGTATTCCACCGCCGATAAACCGGGAAATTGTTTCCACCAAAATCGGGAAAATATTTTTTATTTTGCCCAGGCTTTAACGCGCTGTCAAAGACGGACGGGACCTTTCAGTTTTGTTTTCATCAAGTAATTCATTTTGTCAATATTCCTGAAAAGAAAATAGTTTAAGAGACCCTTGAATAATTGATAATTTTGCTAGCTCGGTTTTTGTGGTCCTCGACGTGACAGATCTATTAAAATGCCTTTAAGTATGGACGGGCGCCAACCTTGGGCAGGCTAGCCATGAGCATAATGAGTCAAGATCAAGGACATTACATATAGAGGGGATTACCCACATAGACGCCCTGGACGATGTATGTTTGAATCATGTTTGACATATTAAGTCGTCAAATTTGACAAACCTGTTAACAAATTTAATGCAATCACCGATCAATGACCTGAATCAATGATCAGATACATCCTGGGACATTATGCTACGTGTGAAATATCCTTATGAGCCAACCATATTTCGACGGGTCAGCAGTGCAAGAAAGTCGTAACCAGGTTACCAGACCATAGCCACGCACCCGATGACAAAAAGGTCCATTTTTCAGTAGAGAAAAATATTTTTTTTAAATGTGCTCAAGAAGGTCCAACCATTAAAAAAAGTTGACAACTACCTTTATTGTGTTTTAACACAATAAACCGCTCTAAACCGTTTTAATAAGCCCGAAAAGTCAATTATCAGGGTAAGTTCACATGTAAGCGAAATTATTTAGGAAGAAGGTCCATATTTTTCCGCATCCTCACAAAAATCTATCCTGAATACGGGTTTGGTAATTAAACTGAAGCGGGCATACCTTTGACATTCATTATATAACCAGTGCCTAAGTTCTGATACTTGCATCGCACAACAAGATGTTCGGGAAGATGGTAACCCGCGAGGTTCGAACTCGCAAAATGTTCATGAGTACGAAGATTACCAATGCGCACACGCCTTCCATTATCCAGACCTGAGACCATAATACCTAGGTATTATGGTCTCAGATCCAGACCGTGCTGAATCACACTGCGCGGTCGGGTGCATGATGAGCCTAAAATAGCAGTGGTTTACCACAAGGTTGTTCTCTTATCCATTAATGTTTCAATAGTAATCGATGAACTTGACTCATTCTGACATTATCGTGTTATCATTACTATGTAATCACGTCTGTGGAGTGTGTTACTTACCACTTAATAATTCTATGCCTCAATGTTTTTAAACTGCCATCTCTTAATATCTTTATTAAAGACGGATTTTTGACAGTTTCTTAGATGAATAAAATTTGTTAAAATGCTTAATAAATCTTACAAATATATTCCAATAAATTCGAATGGGGTGTAAATTGGGATTTTAATACTGTTGGTCAATCAGACGGGTTGTTGCGCTTGACTGATCAGATGAATTGTGCTTTTCGGAAGAAAAGATAACAATCACGTCATCGGTCAGGTTAAAGTTTAAAACCATTAATGGCCTTAAAAGGTTTTAATGGCCAGATTTAGAAAAGGTAAGCTTCTATAAAATTATAATTAAGAGGGACAAAAAAACAAACAAACAAAAAACAAACAAAAAAAAAAAACCCACTTTTTAAATAATCTGTGATCACTCTCAAGTGCCAATAATGTTAACAATACTCGTCATCAGAAGGGAAAGTCTGCTGACGTCTCACTCACAATGTTGGTCCACTTGCAACAAAGATTTGCGTCTGGGAGAAAACCATTGGAACTTGAACCATGTGTTTTAACTTTAACACTACACTTACTGTAAAGTTCGTTAAATCTTGACGGCAACTATCTGAATAGCACCCTAAACAATCATGTTTTGAGATGAAACCACACGTCTGTTATTTAGTAAGCCATCAATGTCTATAATCATGAATCAGTATATAACTACTTAGTATATGGATGATTATCAGATAATACATAAATCCTAACAAACACACTCCCTGTAATTGCTGTCCCAGCACGAATAGTTACAATAAATAGTGAAGATTCATTCTGCAGAATTGCATCAAAGTGTCTATTTTCCTTCGCCAGCAACGAACTTGAACGAACACTATTGGCCAATATGATGGATGGATTATGTTTTCCGGAGATGAAATACAAATCTATGTCATTGGTCAGATTAACAATAATAGCGAGCGACTGAAGTTGAAATACAGGTGTCAACTGAACTTTAGTTAGAAAATGTGTCATATAAATGTTAAGATGTACAGTAGTTTCGTACAATAATAGACACGTTCAGTAGGGAATTTCAGAGCTTTTCAGTGCATGTTCATAAATATTGTGAAATGTTCGACAATTGCTCAATATTTCCTAGTTGGGTAAAGGAACTTTATTTTAAACAAATGAACTCTACAAACTTTTTAAACAAATGAACCCCACAAACTTTTGCACGTTGAGCCCATGGCGGATCCACATTATGAGTAAAACGCTGCACAGTGTCATCGCCCCGATATCTTCATGGCAGAAATCGCCATGGTAGGTTGAATCCACAGCCACGCATGGCCATTTTGTTCCGACCTTTGAGACGCATAATGAGCCGAGGGACATCCGACTAAGGCTACTGACAATAGCCTGGTAATTGACCTCTCTGTGTGTGAGTGAGCATGTATACGCCATGATGAGGTAAATGGTCATCTGCTTTTAGACTGCCTCCACGGGAGTGAGTGCAGCTAGCCTACGCTGCGCTATAGTTCGGCACATATAAAATCAAAATATTTTTGTCAGTTTTTGAATTCAAGACGCACGCTTCTTTCTCAAGACGCTAGCTAACGACTATCATATCCGTTGAACACATATATTTAAGTGCAAGGAACAAAATCTGGCTTCTTTAGACTAAATCAATTACGGGAGATGTTCATCATTTTCTACTCCGGTATCCAAAGATTTATCGTCTGAATATCAAATCGTGCATAGCACATTAACATGTATCGATCCCGGGTATTCATTTCAGTGTCTCTGCTGTATAATGTAATTATTAACCGGGTGAGGTCGGTGTGTGCTGCATGTCCAGATGGGACATTTTCAAATCAATGGGTATTTCAAATCAAAGAGTCTATTAAAAACCGAATAAATCATTTTGTATTTACCTTTAATACATACTTACCTAGCCTCAGAACCTGAGAGCAAGACATAAGATCAAAGGATCAAATTATAATTTTGCAAGCAAGTAACATTATTTTTAGTCAATGTAAAATTTGAGTTACATTATTTTCCGAATGTATAGTGACTACCTTTATGATCTAATGCAGCCCACACGCTCAATTTTATTGTCCAATATCAAAGACTTTAGATACAAAATCTACCATTGTCTTGATTGTGCACTCTTAATGATCGTGTGTACAGTGCACAGTGGTAGAGTTTGTATCTACAACCATGGCCAAAATGTGTTGGGACACTTATGGAAAACGTACACTATAGTATGACCTTATTTCCGTTATTATTAACGTGATAAAGTGGAGGTTTCTTTGGTGTCAAGCCTAAACACTTTCCTAACACCCCAACCCTCCCCTTCCCCACCAATCAATGTTGGGTGCCACAAGGCTCGTGTGACCAAAAAAGTCGAATTCAACATTGATCGGGGAGTGGGGGCTTATTTACATTACCCTATCAAACCGTCCCAACACTTATGGCCAGCATTGTCTCTAAGGTACAAAAATCTAATTTTAAAATGTGTGTTTTGGCCCATATCTCCTCAACCATAGCTTGGATTTTCATCAAATTTTACATGAAAACGGAGAAACTATTTATCTTTTCACTTATATAAAAATTATTGCATTTTCCTCATGTGATTTAGGGATACGGTCACGTTTTATACGCAATATCATGTATTTTACAGTGCGTTCTGAACATTATTAGCCTATGCCAACTACGTATTTTGCGTAAAATGACGTTTTATTTTGAAAGAGTAGTGATTTAATCGCCAGAAATACATGATATTTGTTGACAGGAATTGATTGAAGTCTTTTAAAAGAGTGATTGTGGGAAAAAAATACTTAAAATTTAAAAAAAAAGCTAATTTTTAGAAAAAACAACAACAAACTTTAATCATTTTCATCGTTTGCATCAAAAACGTATGTGGTATTTGCAACGAGTATATCGTGTAAATATAATCATAGTCGGCAGGAGTAGGCTTAAATTACATTTTATGACTGAAATTTATTAAAGCGCTTTCAAAGAAACTTATAGTAAGTATAGAAAGTAAAATATAGGTAGACATACAGAAAAAAGAAGGACGGACATTGGCAAAATTAATAGAACGACGAATATAATATGATGAAGGATATTGTAAAATAATAACAAAAAAGAAAAGAAAAAGAAATCTAAATAAATTCAGGGGCTCGAACCCGTGTCCACTGCGCCTGTGGCAGATGCCGTATCCATTGCGCCACAGAGCTGTGTAACTTCAACAGACTTAAACTATAATATAATGCTATTCAACATGCATGTATATAAATATACGCTCTACACACGATATACAGTCCAAAAAATACATTTTTACGGCATTTGTTTCATTAACTGAATATTTATCATATAGCAGGTGTTGGCTGACATTGTGCTCCACATTTAGTTCAGTTTTTGTCCGGGATAAATGACTACGGGACAAAATCGGACGGTATACACGTCTTTAAAGAGTAAAGAATTTTAATATAATATTACTTTCTTTTTCTTTTTACAAACGTATATCGTTCGTTTTTGTCCCAAAATCATTTTACCCCGGCCCAAAACTGAAATATATGTGGAGCACAAATGTCAGCCAACACCTGCTATATGATAAATATTCAGTTAATGAAACAAATGCCGTAAAAGTGCGATTTGTTTGACTGTTTATCGTCCGTAGAGCGTATATTTATATACATGCATCTTGTATAGCATTATATTACAGTTTAAGCCTGTTAAAGTAATACAGCTCTGTGGTGCAATGGATATGGCATCTGCCACAGGCACAGTGGACACGGGTTCGAGCCCTGAATTTAGTTATATATCTTTTCTTTTCTTTTTTGTTATTATTTTACAATATCCTTCATCATATTATATTCGTCGTTCTATTAATTTTTTGCCAATGTCCGTCCTTCTTTTTTTCTGTATTTGTTGCTTCATTTGTGGTAGACTGCGGTAAATTGGGAAAACAAGTGTGCATGGGTTCGATTCCTTTATTTGTTTTTTGATCACGAGATGTTGTGATAACTTTTATTTTCTTCTATAGCTGTAATGTAACATTTTAATTGGTGGAAACAATAATTTTCCATTTTAAAACCCAAGTTTTTGACAGTTAAAGTGACGAATAGTGAACTTAGACAGGGCCAAAATATCGTTTTAAGACATTTTAAGTGACCAGTCCTAAATGTCAAATGTAGCCATCCAAAATTTTTTGGTAAAGCCACATGATAAGATCTCTAACTGCTCCAAATTTGGTGTCAATATCATATTTACTTTTTTGAGTTATAAGCAAAAAACTGAAATTAGATGATTTTTTTCAACTTTTCAAATACAACCATGGCCAAAATGTGTTGGGACACTTATGGAAAACGTACACTATAGTATGACCTTATTTCCGTTATTATTAACGTGATAAAGTGGAGGTTTCTTTGGTGTCAAGCCTAAACACTTTCCTAACACCCAACCCTCCCTTCCCCACCAATCAATGTTGGGTGCCACAAGGCTCGTGTGACCAAAAAAGTCGAATTCAACATTGATCGGGGGAGTGGGGGGCTTATTTACATTACCCTATCAAACCGTCCCAACACTTATGGCCAGCATTGTAGGGTCTTGGGTATTGCCCAATAAAATTGAACGTGTATGAGCTGCATTAACGCTTAAGCGTCTGTAGCTTCAATTATTTGCCCATGTGATATATCTAAAATTAAACTAAATTATCAAAACGATCTTCTTAACATGTTTACGTGTTTGTCCAAAAGCATGTATATGGCGAAATATATATCCTATGGATCATTAGGTTAATCTTTAAAATTAAAATATAATGGCAAAATAAGAAGTGATTCCATGAACAGGGTTTGTTGCTATGGGTATATACATCACAATTCAAGCTAATTCAGATATCAGGTACGTATCTACCAGTCCATAGGGAATAAATAAAACTTTTTAAAACATTTAAACCACAGAAATTACAAAAATTGTCAGTTTGATCACATTATCAAATTCCACCACCTCTTCATATTTTCCAATTCGCGAAAACAAAAAACACAACTTCAGGGGTCTTCAGATAATACGACAGAATATGCATGTGATCAGACTAATTTGGTTTAGACCATAGTGGCAGTGGCGAAGCCAGGGCTTTTTTTTATTTTTAGAGAAGGGGTAAGGCAAGGGGAAAATGTTGTCGAAAATGGTAAAAACAAGTATAAGAAAGGCCTGAAATCTTAAATATCAGGGCGGCCAAATGTGAGGGAGGCTGCTTACGAGGACTGTCTCCCCTTGGCTACGACACTGCCATCTTGTGTTAAAAACATAAACATCTTCATATTGTTTACGTGTTTTAGTGTTTATAAATTAACACACCTATACCTTCACTGTACAAACCTGGGTTTAGACCAAAATTAACGGTAATTCACCAGCAGAAGGGGGAGAGGTAAGAGTTCCCTTCCTTGATAAAGACGTTCCGAGTTCGACTTTGTTTGACATACATATTCTCAAACATTAGTGTGGTTGAACGATTGTCACGTTAGTTCAAGTTCAGTTCAATAAGTCTGGTATTTTAATACATAATGCAGCTGCCAAATGCGCTTAAAAGTTTCATATTTTAATTCAAAGTAAACATGCTTCCATCAGTTCCTCCGTGTAAATTGATTCATCATTTTAAGTATGCGAAAGGTTCTTTTTTCCAGATCTTTTTCAGATCCAAACACTAGGCAGTGCCGCCGAGAGCCATCACGGGCCCGGGGGTAAAATGAACACCCGCACCCCTGAGGTATTTTTCTTTGCTATTATGGGCCCATTAAGGTATGTTTTCTTTATTTTTACGGGTCCACTAGAACCCCGGGCCCGGGGGTAACGCACCCCCTTAACCCACCTTGTCGGCGGCACTGCTAGTAGGCACCTACTCACTCAGAAATACTTCATTTTATCAGGGATTTTGATCACTTTGGTGAGAATACCAGTGTTTGGATCTGAAAAAAAAAAAAACCCGTTTCTACTTAATTGAACTATGAACTCAATTGTCATGATTGTGTCATCATAATTGATTAATCTGCAGTACTATACCGGTACATGGACGGCGTACCTACAATCCAGAAAAAAAAGGTTGGCACACTTTGCCTGTCTTTTGGTATATCTCTTCCCCCGCTCCCCCAATTCAATGTTGGACCAAGCCATGTTGTCATCAGGTCCGTGAGACCCTCCAACATTGAAAGATGGGGAGTGGGGAAGGAAGACATATAGCACTAGAGTCTGTACTTCACATATTGCATGCATGTTTCACTCGCCTCTCCAATTTTTATAGGGCACGCATTTACATTGTTTAGTGCAAGTGTGCCAACTATTTTGTTCCTGGATTGTCTGAATCAATTCCAAAAATATCCATCTAATTTCATATTTTGGCTTATACAATAAAAACCATAAAAGGTATGGCCACCAAATTTTCGGGGAATATTCCTCACATTCATATCAATATACAAAATCTATATTAATAAAAACTATTGTGAAATAAAGGATAAGTCAAAAGAATATTATATGATTGCCGATAATTTTCGTAGTTTAAAGCTATGATAATTCGTCCAAAAATATGCATCTAAATTCATATTTTGGCTTATAAAATAAAAACCATAATAGGTGTGGCCACCAAATTTTCAGGGAGTAATGCTTGTATTCATATCATCAATATATGACATTTATATTAATAATATTAAACTATGATACAATGCTATTCAAGATGCATGTATATAAATATACGCTCAACAGACGATATACAGTCAAAAATCACACTTTTACGGCATTTGTTTCATTAACTGTATATTTATCATATAGCAGGTGTTGGCTGACATTGTGCTCCACATTTAGTTCAGTTTTTGGCCGGGATAAATGACTTCAGGACAAAAAACGAACGATATACACGTCTGTAAAAGAAAAGAAAGTAATATTATATTAAAATTCTTTACTCTTCAAAGACGTGTATACCGTTCGATTTTGTTCAGTCATTTATCCCGGACAAAAACTAAACTAAATGTGGAGCACAATGTCAGCCAACACCTGCTATATGTGACCGTACAGCACGAATGAGCCGTAAATTCCCTAAATTGTATTCTGAGTTATAGTGTAAAATCTGTATGAAGGTCGTATTCATCGGTAACGCAAGCTTGCGCGACATCTATCTCATTTTGATAGTCAAACATCAATCAATAATCCTATTGTTGAAGTGGATAATAAGCTTCTACCTTAGATGGCTATAGAATTTTTAATAGCTCTGGTCTTTGTTTCCCTTCTCTAAATCCTGTTCAAGTGGTGATGGGTTACCAGGCATTGCATTTTGTACAAGTATGTATAACCAACAATTAACAATGAGAGAACTTTCTTAAACCTCGTTGACTTGGAGATGATTTGAAATGACCGCCAATTATGACTGTTTGATATTTATTGCCAGCAATGTGGAAAAAGAGACACAAGGAGAAACGAAAAAAGCTACCATTTTGTTGAAGGAGCAAAGTTTAACAAATCATAGCCCCGCTTCTGGATATCGTTTGAAGTCAAATGATATACCATTTTAAAGCTTATGATGTATATTTTCTAAACACGAAATAAAACAAAATTGACCGGGGAGGAATTTACGGCTCATTCGCGGTGTACGGTCACATATGATAAATATACAGTTAATCAAACAAATGCCGTAAAAATGTGATTTTTGGACTGTATATCGTCTGTAGAGCGTATATATTTATAAATATAATATACATGCATCTTGAATAGCATTATATTATAGTTGAAGATACAGAGCTCTGTGGCGCAATGGTTAGGGCATCTGACACAGGCGCAGGTGCCCGGGTTCGAGCCCTTGAATATATTTATATTTCTTTTTCTTTTCTTTATTATTATCATTTTACAATATCCTTCATCATATTATATTTGTCATTCTATTAATCTTTGCCAATGCTCGTCTTTTTTTCCTCTATATTTCTACCTTTATTTTACGGCACTGTACAAATATCACATAATTGCCGCATTGATGATGTTTTTATATAGACATACGTAACATTGCCCTATCTATGATACGAGTGCAATTACATTAATTTGAAGTAATAATAGCTGGTTGTAAATTGCTCATTCAGTTCTTTTTACTTAAGCAATTCGATGTAATACTGCATTTAAAAATCATTCTTTCTTTTTTGCCAAAAAGTTCTCACGTAATTTCAGACCCAAGCAATGACGCAAAACCAGGCATTTAGCGATGTTTTTAATGACCACTCCCTAAATAAACAAATACATTTTTCTATTTTTTTTTACTTATCGTAAAGTCCTATCTTTTACATGTTTTTGTGTGAAATGTGAAGTTAATACAGCATTCCGTTCCAGAGTTATTGAGTAAAAACGGAAAACAGATGCAATATTTAAGATTTGACTCAGACAATTCAGGAAAAAAGGTTTGCATACTTTGCCTATCTTTTGGTATATCTCTTCCCCCGCTCCCCCAATTCAATTGGACCAAGCCATGTTGTCAACAGGTCCGTGAGACCCTCCAACATTGAAGAGTGGGGAAGGGTGACATATAGGGGGAGTCTGTACTTCACTTTATTATATTGCATGCATGTTTCACTAGCCTCTCCAATTTTGATAGGGCACACATTTCCATTGTTTAGTGCAAGTGTGCCAACTATTTTTTTCCTGCATTGTAGTACCTTCAATCATATTCAATACACAAATTGGTCCAAAACTTTGCAATCATGGTAGAACGTCCAGAAACAGAAGGAATCGCGAGAACGATGGATTAGAAGCCAACTGCACATTAACATGATTAACTTCCAGATTGATTTATATATTATTTTGATTTTTATGTTCCTCATGCTGCTCGCTTACCTATATAGTTTGACACAATTTATTGCTTTATTATCCATGCGATATGGAATGTAATTAATCAATAATCACTAATAGATCAATTGAATTCAATAATTGTGTAAATGATATCATTGCAGGATTAGGAAAAACATCAATGAAATTACATTTGAAAAATACTTTGGTGTGAATTCATTCGATTTATCATGGACGATTTGATCTCAAATATTTACGTATGAATAGAGGAGTTTGATTTCTTGCTCATCCAAGTAATCCATGTTATCAAACAGTTAAAAACTTGTTAAGGGGTACTACACCCTGTGGTAAATTTGTGACTATTTTTGCATTTTCTCAAAAAATAATAACACACTGGTAACAAAAGTTATGTATATTATTGGGGCAAGGAATCCAATTACTACACTGAAATTTCAGTGACTCAAGACAAGTGGTTCAGTATATGACAGGAAATGAGGTACATCCGAGCGGTACCTTATTTCTTATCATAAATAACAAACCGCTTGTCATGGGACACTGAAATTCCAGTGTAGTAATTGGATTCCTTGCCCCTATAATATACATAACTTTTTTTACCAGTGTGTTTTTAGTTTTTGAGAAAAATGCAAAAATAGACACAAATTTATCGAGGGGTGTAGTACCCCCTTAAGACGGGCTGGCCGGAGGGGAGCATGATATCGCGGTGTTGAGACAATAAAGCTGACATACAAGAGGAATGATATGGTTCTATTATTATGTCTCATGTCCCATGGCTTCAAATGATCTCTGACTTGATCATCCTCGTCGTCACCGCCATCGTTCATCTTCAATATTGTCATTGTCTTTCTCACAGTCATAATCCGCGTTGTCAATCACCCTATGCGGTCGTGTTCATGAGCCCTACATAGCAGTGGTTTACCACAAGGATGTTCTCTTAGGGACGCACCATTAGACTTCTCAGGGTGGAGAAGAAGTTTTTGAAAAAAAAAAAAACTACCCCCACTACAAGAGCAAAAAAAAAAAACTTTCCCCACCAACACTAAAAAAAAAAAAAAACCTTTCCCCACCTAACTGTGTATAATGCATGAATTTTTTTTAAAAAAAACTTGCCGCCTTCGGTGGTGAAAAAAAAAAAACTTCGCCGCCTTCGGCGGCGAAAAAAAATTTCTTCCCCCGACCCTAACTTCCTACCCCCCCCCCTGAGTATCAAATGGTGCGTCCCTTATCCATTTAATGTTTCAGTAGTAATCGATGAACTCATTCTTATATTAATACGTTATCTGTGGATCATGCTGCTAACCACATACTTAATAATTATATGCCGCAATGTGTTAAAACTGCTTAACGATGACATTCCTATTAATATATTATTATTATTATTATTAGTGTTAGTGTTGTTATTATTATTATTATTATTATTATTATTATTATTATTATTATTATTATTATTATTATTATTATTATTATTATTATTAGTGTTATTATCATCATCATCATCATCCTCATGATTACGTATGAGGCCAATCTGTTGAGTTCGTCAACCTATTATTGATTTCAATCCATATTTTAGCAGGTGCCTGGATGTTCATGGCACATTCATTCATCCAAAGCAGTAACTAAGAACTAAAAAGCTGCTGTTCAGTGATGTCAAGTAAAAAGTACAATAACCCTGAAATAATTCATAATTACACAATTTTCCCTATTTTTAAATAATGTTAATCTATAACATTCGTTAGGTGCGGGTGTAGGTGGTGTTTTCAAAAATGCGCTTTCGTTGCCAAACTTTTGTCATAAGCAACAAGGTGTACGACATTATCATTTGCAACAACTTGGATAATGATAAGCGTAATTCATGGTAAATTATTGTAATTATCGTATCATTTTTTTAAGTGCGGCACCGTTATACTTTAGAATGACGACTTTTGATCAAAGTGATTTACACAGGTGCTTGAGTAAGAAGTTTGTGTAGATGCTTCGTCATTTACATTTTGTCAGGCATTTGCATTATTTCAATTAGTATGGCCAACCATTGAAAGGTCGATGTGGACATTGAAGTCTATCTGTCCATGGCTAGACGAATCGATTTAGGTGACTAAAGAGACACAATAATTGGCCGTGACCTGATAACACATAGGACTCAGTTTACGCGCTAACGCTTTATGACCATCCACCGACCTTCAGAACTGTTTGGCATTGAGACAACATAAATACTGAAAGTATTACACCTATATAATATTTTTAAAAAGAGCGCGTGAGTTTATACCACGCGTGCGAAACGTGATGTTCCTGCTGAAAAAAGAACGAAGAACATTAGGCGGAGGCGCCGTATTTAGCGTTAGCTTTGGATGTTCAATTATTTTCTTTATTTTCACCCAGGTAATAAATGAACATCCAAAGTTAACGTTAAATACGGTGCCTCCGCCTAATGATCTTCACTTTTTCCAGATTTTGGAGAAAATAATGTTGAAAAAACACCCATGGCGACCCAGAGTTGTGCCAAAGAGCCTGAAAATGCACCCCAAATCTGCTGTACATCCCATACCCGCCTTCCCAATAGGAACATTATTATTGGTACTTATTGATATACATACATTTAATTATGTAATGCATTTTTCATTATTAAATGATAATTACAATAATACTTTAACACTATAGCTGTAGTCAATTTTAAATTTTGAATTTATAATCCGCATAATTAACTTTCCGCGCTTCAAAATAGATATATATTTTCTACTTATTTAACATGTTTAAAATGGAGAAAATAAATAACAGCACCAGTATACCATTTTGCTGTGGCGTAGATAAACTACTGGTCACTCCATTTGACAAGTGACCAGGGCATGGCGCATACCTGACCAAAATAACTGAATGGTCAGTTTGAATATAAAAGCAATGTTATTTCTAGTTTATTAAACAAGATTGTTGTGGCTATCTTGAATAAATAATACATTATTAAGGGCCCATTGAGTTGACAGAATTTTGTTATTTATTCGTCATATTTACTTTGTTTAATTTACCATTTTAAAAACAAAATACGAGATTCTGTTTTCTGCAGTATGGGGTAGTATGAAACGTATGAGACTAAAATTAAAAGTATGATAAGAATAAATCGTTGGGTGCGCATCAGAGCATTTTCTTGCTTTTCCAAACACGCGAGATGTATTACTGAATTTCAATAAATGCGTTCTTTAGGTAGGTAGATCATAAACCGGACACTACAAGTTAATGTTTACAAACAAGGATTATGTTATAAAATCAACTGTCAAACTGTCAATGGTCATCACAACTGCTAATATCAGTTATGGATGTGAATGAATAATTAATGTAATGTTGTCATGAGTGTATTGTCACAGCTATCTGGTTACAACTTGTCAATAATAATAACATAGCATAACATTTGTGTCATCAATGTTTTTGTTTATGTTTAGTTTAGCATGCAATAACCCCTATATATTGGTATCTAGTTTTATAAGCTGACATTGTTCGTAAGTCGTTCAATAATAACAAATCCGGAGTACTGTTGTATCTTTTGTTACATAAGACATGACACCTCATAATATGTGAACATTAAGCAGCAAACGGAGATATCAGGACAGAAAGCAGGGACTGCCTTTTAAGGAGAGCAGGAGCAATCGCTCTCTACTGCTCTCCTTAAATCTGATATAGGAGAGTGATTTTAACTTTAGTTGACCATTCTATCCTTACATTCTATTTTAAATGCTTTAAACAGCTCTCCTTGAAGCCTCGAGAAAAGCTATTTAATGCTCTCCTGCAAATTCCAAAAGACAGTCCCTGAGAAAGACCATTATCGGCCAAAAAAAGTGAGCGAAAACAAAACATCCCCACTCCACGCAGGATAAGGAGCAAAGATCTAAAAAAAGAAAAGATGGAAACCAGGAGGTATACTCGCGGCTCAAACCCATTCATTATGATACTCTGAGTACAACACTGAGATTCATTGGTCTGTGGCCAGTGCATTGTTTTACGTCTCATGAATAAAAACGCGCACTTGCGGCGAAAGAAATATCTGTAATGCTTGCTGGGGAGTAAACAATATATTCTGTGTGCGTGGCCTGAACTAAAGGTCTGTAGTGCAAAAATGTCTCTTTATCCAGCGTTTAGAGAACGTGTACCCAACCGTTGCTGTCAAAAGACCTTTGATTCTGGATACTTGTCCGAGTGTTTAATGACATTGTATTATGTCTAGGCTACTGCGAATGCGGTGGCATAGCATAATTCTCCACTGACGTATATAGAACATCATTAACAAACTTTAGTACTTCTCGGACCTAAAGATTATAAGAGATTATACACTTGGATGATGTTGTATTCATACTTGCATCTACCAGCATCTATTGCGACGTCGCCCGAAGCTAGCCTTTCGAATATGCTTCTCGTGTGGCGTGTGTAAATAAACGAATTAGGTATGAAGCATGCACGCAAGGTTAACATCGTCACACGTCTGCACATGTCCGTAGGTGCTAGGCCAAGTATAAACTTTCATTTAACATTCTAACCAAGCACATACACCTCAAATCTAACCTTCTACCTCTCTTCCGGCAAACATAGTCCAAGGGTCCATTAAACGTACTATACATACGTATCAAAGTATCCAATTGCCACCAAGTTTCTTCACAGAGGAGGTGAAACTTCACTTTTATAACCATGATAACCTATCACCTATTCATATTTTATACAGACATGGACTTTTCGAGATAAAAAAATATTCATAATTTTCACCCATTGATTGATCTACTATTATTAGACAATGCATATTATTTAACGTAGGTCCATAGCATTCTGTGTGTAGGTCAGAGAAGAGGAAAAGGAGGTTGATCCCGAAACAAAATTGATCAGACCAGTCAGTAAAAATAGATTACCCTTTTAAAACTTAACAATGAAAAAACACAATGGGTTAGAACACAGGGTGGGTGGGATACACAAGTCGCCGCTAACCAGTTTTAGGGGGAAATCTGTGCATGCTAGTGCTGTTAGATTTATCAGCATATACTGTGGACCACGAGTGGATCGGTGGATCCATCGAATGAAAAGCCAAATTGGAATTGATAGCGTTGCGTAAAAATGGTTCAGATCATATCTGCATGACAGACATCAGCTTGTGTGCATTAATAATGCATGGTCTGAAGACGTCCGTCTTGTCTACGGTGTTCCCCAAGGCTCTGTCATTAGACCCAGTGCTTTCGCAATCTACACATTATCATTTGGTTACATTATACATAGCCATGGCCTTGATTACTATTGCTACGCGGCAATTCTGTTGTGTGGCATATCACAAAGACTCAACTGCACATACTACAGAGAATTGAAAACATTGACTTGTAACCATACAAAACCACATCAGCACATTACTACACCTACATCAGCACATTACTACACCTGTTTTACATGACCTGCATTGGCTATAGCTCGGGGCTACCATGCAGTTGAACAAAGAATTACATTTAAAGTAGCCTTGTTTGTAAGATCTTGTAAATTATATCAAATCCAGTATTAGCTAAACTTGTAGTAATTGTATTCAGCATGTTCACCAGCTACGTTCAGCTACAAAAGGACTTCTTCAAGAAACAATACCAGAATCCAGTGGGCAGCAGATCATTTCATGTTTCTGCTGCAAAAACTTGGAACAATCTGCCATTTTCAGTTCGCTCTGCAGAGAACCTATGTATAGGTACAAAACCGGTACAAAACAAACTAGAAAACACATTTGTTCCGAAATGTCTTTAATTGGCTCGATGCATAATATGAACAATACAACACTGATTAACCATTTTTTTGCATTAAACATCTAAAAAAAAGGTAATTACCCAAATAATGGCCACTATTCATTATTGTATTACACATCTGTAAAATGCGTTGGAAGCAGAATTTATGTCTGCACATTTTGACACCTCATTTGTAGCAATTAACTAAATATTGATATCACAGCGTACGTTTAATCAATGTAACCCAATATTTGAAAGTCGCAGTATATTCTATTGGAAATCTGCGTAATGATACCTGAGTGTTTTTGTATTGTTGTAAGTGCAACTGTCAAATCTGTACCTCACTACATTAAATTGACCGATGTTTATTGTTTTCTGGGCTATCGTATCAAATGAGGTGTCATAAATTCTGCTTCCAACGCATTTTACAGATATGTAATACAATAGCCCGGTTTTGAATAATGCCATTATTTAAAGGGGGATAATTACTTTTTTGAGATGTTTAATATGTTTATATTATTGTACATTGGTTGTTTTAGCAAAGCGGCGCTTTATAATACATTATTAATTTTATTATCATTACCATGCCATGCAGCTCCTGACATCCAGTTAGATTTCGATAAAATGCAAAAGGCTGCAATAATATGAATTAATATCAAGTATAAAGTTGTAAGTTTGACCTTCAAAAAGCACGTGGTTGTATTTTAATTCTTTATTACAGTATGAATGAACATAAAGCATAACATGAATACATTGATTAGAATAATGACATTGGTCAGGTTTTGGCATTGAGTTTTGTGGCTTGATGTAAAAATTAATCAATATTTTAATCGAAAAACCCGTTGATATCACACCGTGACACCACAATTTCGAGCATCTAAGAGTAAATCGTATATTTTACAATGTACATTTACGCTTCACCGAAAGTTAAAACTGTCTTGGTCGGGAGTTAACAAAACATATGAGTTACCCTCCCATTGTGGGTCCTGACCTTGAAAATGTGAGGACCCTTTTGATTACATTACGTCATTACATTACATTGCATTGCATTGCATTGCATTGCATTGCATTGCATTGCATTGTACTGTATTGCATTGCCATTACACTACATTACATTACATTACATTACATTACATTACATTACATTACATTACATTACATTACATTACATTACATTACATTACATTACATTACATTACATTACATTACATTACATTACATTACTTTACTTTACATTACATTACCCGGGATTCAAAACGCTATAAAGATAAATACAAAAAAGACATGAAAATGAACTAACATTATAAAAAACGTATCTAAGACACCTCAAGGTTCAGACTGCGTGACCAGAACGGATGATTCGGGGGTGATTACCATGAAAGGTTCGTCAGGTTAGAATATTTGGAGAATCGTAGAACCTTTTGTTTTTTGTTGCTAACATTAAGACTCATTAACAGTTTATTTATATGACAAAATATGAATCCTTTAGGCATTTTGCTTTAGAGTACAGTTACAGGTTGATCAGTGCAGTATCGTGGGATAAGATTATCCCACTAGAAATCTGCAATCCCAATAACAATTTCCTTATTGTCACTGTTTCATGCATTAATAGTCGGACCAAAACTTCAGATTTTTGTCACTTACGGAAGAGTAATAACCTCGAATCCTTCCACAGAAATTAATGTTGGTGAGAGAGCATAACCAAATATTGTTTTGCAACAATTTTGACATATTTTAATTTATTAATTCATTATTTCGGTTCTTTGTTGTTGTTATTTTTGCAGGTTTTACAGACACCTGTCATTCACAAGATCGAGAAATCGGCTGGTCTCTTGGCATCAAAGGACCTGACAACAACCCCAATAGTGATGCTCGCTTCTTTTTCTCCCTTCACACCGACCGATCTCGTCAAGCAACCTTGATAACGTCACATCGCGGATACCAACCAAATACATGGGTCCATCTGGCGGGGACCTACAATGGACGGCGGATGAAGCTTTACGTCAATGGAGCGATGGTGGCGTCGAGTTCAGGACAAGGTGGCCCTATTTTCAATGCAGTAACACAACAGTGCAAGCAGTTAGTTCTTGGAGGGAGTCTTTTACGCGACGCGGCATATAGAGGAGCAATAGATGAATTAATAATTTGGTCCGAATCACGAAGCCATGCTGATATTAAAAGTAGTATGACCAGTTACAGAGTTCGAAATTCAGGACATCCGAATAATATCATTCTTGAGGATTTTGATTTTATGAGTGATGACGAAAGAGCTCGTGAGTGGGAGGATATAGGAGACACGAGTCCTGTGATAGTTACCTCCGATATTCCAGATGAAATGCATGATTTATCATTACATATTCCACCCTGTGGCGTCACAATATGCGATAACCCGACAGTGATGCAAAGCTACATGACGCGAGAGACATTACGAAAAAGTAAAATTCTGCGTTACCGATTTGTAACTATCGCGAACGATGACGGATCCATGCCTACGGTAACGCACGAAAACATATTGCGTCAACATCACGAAATAAACGACGCATTTGCACCCCATAACATCACTTGGGAGTTGTCAGAGATGGTAGTACGTAATAGCTCCTTGCGTCGGAGGATAGTTCTTCATAGTTGTCACGTGTCCGACATTGGTAATAGCAGATGTAACGAAGAATGCCTACACGAAGTGACCGGTAATGATGGAGGAGATTGCGAAGTTGAAACGGATTGCAGTGGTCGGGATAACGGGCGCTGTGATATGGAGTGTAATAAAGCTTATCATGATTGGGACGATGGAGACTGCTGTGATCCGTTTATTACAGATACCAACGTGACCTGTTTCGATCCCAATTCGGCTTACAGGTAATATACAGTGAGTCAATGACCAAGTATGCATGGGACCTCTGAGTAATTGGTCAGGTTTAAACGAAAACAGACAAACAAACAAATAAAGAAAGAAAAAACCCAAAATTATTTACTCACAAATGAATGTATTACTATAGTTTGGTCAGCTCGTAATAGGCGGGAAATGTTAGGCTTTTACCACTACGCCGAAAAGTAGACCCATGTTAAGAGTGCAATTAGTTGACCTGTCTGCTCTAAATTTTGCGTGTTAAAGAAAGTATACAAAGTATAGGACTTGAATTAATAATTCGCGATGCTTCTGGCAAGATGTCACGAGAATGTATCGCATTAATTACCATAGCAATAAGTGAAAACAATGTTGAACATATCGCGCTGCACTACAAGCAGGTTACACTCATCACCTGTGTATGTCTGCAATCATAGATTGAATACAATTCAGCATCGAAGTGGTTACGTAATTCTCTTGGTTACCGGATCACGCTACTTTGGTATGCCTTCGAGTGCCATATACTTTATGTGGTGATCATTTCGATCGTGGTTCATTACTCTAGCGCGTGATCCCGTTGACATAGTAACATTACGTAACTTCGATACTGAATACTGGTCTTTTCAAAGATACTAAGCTTACAGGTGCAAGTAATCAGCATGATATGGTTCAATGAAGCGGTACCGCGTGAACGTATCAGTGCAGCGCGGTATATTCAAAAATTGTTTTCACCTATTGCTATGGCAGTTAATCCGATTATTACGTAACTTCGCCAGCGTATATGAATATGATTAAATGAAGCACTTTCCCCATAATGGATTTCTATTACAGATCTTACATGTCAGTAGAAGAATTGAAGCATACAGTCAACTCGGAATCAGATACGCATCTAACGGTGTTCTTCGTTAAGTTTGATGATCCCATGGTTGAAGGATTCGCCACATTGCCTTGGGAAACAGAAGCACTTGGTGTTCTAGGTAGGTGAAGTACATGGGCTATCTTCCTTCTTCGCATTCCTAGTGATTCATTTAAGGGTCACAAGTTTTAGGTTCCACCCAAAGACTTTTTGAGGTTTGATACGTAATTTTAAAAATCGTACAATGGGTCAATGTGACCGAACGCAACCACGTGTAACATTGAACATATTTTATATTTGAACGTTGAAAAAAAAGCAACAACAAAAAAAACAACAAAAAAACAGTGCATCTGTAAATTGGACCAGTTGTGTAAAACAGTGCTACCGAAAATTCTGGCGATTACGACACCGTCAGCGGTTGCTCTTGACAGTCCAATTTTTGACCTTCAGGGTCGACATCGCAGTTCTAGCCACCATAGACTTTTCAAGGGAGTGTGAAAATAATAATGTTGAAAACAGCTCAACGAAGGATTCCGTGTGATTAATAGATAGAAAATGAATCTACTATAATCAGCTGATAATTGTAAATTACTGTTTTACTGAGCGTTCACGTGTAACATCATTACATTGACATTTAAACACACAATGACATTATGTTGCTGTGTTGTATTCGTATTACGCGGGCTTTGAAAGTCGTCATGTTCCCATTATCATGATTATGCACTGCGTATTTTGACCTCTCTCCCAGCAAACGCTGGAGGCGTATCGTATTATGAATCGACCGAATTGCTATAATTTTTTCAATTTTGTAAAAACTTTCACATTTATTCTAAAAAGTCTTGGGGGACTTAGAAAAGTTCAGTTACCTGTAGCTTTTGTTGTACTTTGTGTAATTTTAAATTTCTGTTGTGCAATTGTTATATGATGCAGGGCCCCGTGTATGAACAGCATCGGGTTACCCTGGGTAAATATGATGAAATAAATAAATAAATAAATAAATAAATAGCTGTGGGCTCTTCACTCTTAAAAGCTAGCTAGGTTACTTGTCAAATAAGATCTCACTAGATTTCTAGTAAGATTAGTGTCAAATTTAACACGAATTGAGTTAAAATTGACACGATTTCTGGTAAAATTTGGCTAGTTTGATTAGAAATCGAGGTGAATTCGACTAGACCATTCGACAAAACTAGTTCGATCCAGGTTATCTAAAAGAATGCAACATTTAAATACCATTCAAACTTTAAATGTCGCATTCAGTCTAGCAGGATGACTTGAAGTCCACACAAAGCATTTTATTAACCCATTCCCGCATTACAAGAAATATTGCCAACCATTACGGTTTCGAGCCTGGCTGGGACCGTCATTTCACCAATGTTCATTCCTGTGTGTAATTCTCTATGTGCCATTATTAGGAGGTTCGGTTCTACATGCTGACTGTTGTAACGAGCCAGGATCCGCTGATAGTATCATACACGAATTGGGACATAACCTTGGATTATGGCATGTCCACGAAGGAGTCACGGGTATGGATTGCAGTGATGAATGCTGGGAAAAGGAAGCATCGCTAGGTAATGGGTAAAATAATTAAACAGATGAATGATCCCGAATGTCCTGAATCTTAGAAGCCTGTTACGAAGAAAGGAGATAATCAATGCTCTGACAAAGACAAATCACAACTTAAGGGTATACGATGTATGTTGGTCTAAGCAGCAAAAAACCGTTCACAGCATCTTGCGAATGGTAGTGAGCTTTAGCAAAAAATTTATTGCTCAATTCATAGCGAGTGTGTAAGAAGAATTCAAATATCACAGATATACTTTGTAGGTCCTGTGGTTCTTGAGTTATGTTGTAAAGAGGGCTGAAACTTTTGTAAAACGTACATAAATCATTAAAAATAATAAATTAAGCAAGTTTTCAAAGTATATGATTTGTAGAATGAACTTTTGCAAAACACCAAAGTGTTATTTTTCAATAATATATTGATTTAGGTAATGAAGCAAACGTGAGTGGTTCATAATTTGGATAACGTAAAATTGTCTTGATGCATGTTGACAAAATCCGTTATATATGTTAGTTCGTTTAATTATTCTTCCACTAAATTAATGTCCTTTTAATTTTTCATTTATGTTAGAACTGGGTGATATGATTGCAGACACAAACCCTACACCAGAGAACTATAAATGTCGAGATCCTCAGCCTTGTGATAATTATGCTACGTGTGGATTCGAGGATGAGGAATATGTAGATACACCATTCAGAAACTATATGAGTTATACAGGTAGGTATATAGAATCATAATTATGATTTGATTTGTAAAACTCCAAAAGCTCAAAGGTCATCTTAATATATACTGCGCCAATAAAGTATCCTTACACTTGGAAAAATAATCACAATTTCAAAACTGAACAATATTGGGGTAAATTTGGTTTTTTAATAGATGCACTATCTAAACCTGCACATTATGACACCACATTGAATCCAATGTGACTTCATAGATTGTTGGATTGTCTCAAACTTGGTGGCGTTGATCACCATCGAGCAATTTCCACCGGTAACTTATTCCACACCAGCATTCCAAGCAACTTATCATGCAAAATTACGAAATACGATCTTCATCTGCGTCTGTCTTTTTGAAGACAGTTTTGTTTTGTTAACATCCAATCAGAGACATTTTTCTTTAATGTATAATGATATGTTGACTTAACTGTGTCGTATAAGTACATTGTGATATTCCAGTTGAAATTCATACATCTTATGAAAGACACGACTTACATCTTCCAGACATCTTCCAGAGATTAAGATCATGCCTTCTATAGGGATGTATGGATTTCAACTGGTAACCCAATTTAGAGAAAATGTTCCGATTCAAATCTGAACATTCTCTCTATTTTTTTGTTCTTTATGCAGAATATCGACATGTCCTTTCATGTATAAAACGCATTCAATTGGTTAAAAGTTCTAAATGTTAAAACTGCGACAAATCAAGGCCCCACGACGAGACACTAGTTCAAACAGACACTAACTGACGAAAAGGTGTTGACACAAAGATGAAACACTGTGCCATAATGCTGGTTTTATACTTTCCTGTCGCGTGCCGCTTTGCCGCTGTGGCGACAATTCTGACGTATGAGAACAGGATTCAGCTGCCTGCCGCCCAGTTGTGCAAGCAGCATTAAAATGCCGGGCCGCTCAGCGACAAAGAGCAGAAAGTTTGAAACCAGAATGATAGTCTACCTCTTCATTTTCTCCTTTCATGCCAAACCACAACATATTTTACAAAAGATTAAACATAATTGAACATACAATTAATGAATTAATGTTTCCGCAACATAATCCATAATCCTGGCAACATGTGTTGTTGAATTATCGGCGTCATGATCACGAACATGAATGAACACTTGTCAGGCAACAAAAGCAAAAAGAGTGTATGCGAATTTACATTTTATAATCCCTTCCTTCCTTTTACTGTGATACATGCTTAGCTATCTAACATTTTACATTAAAAATGGATGAAAAACAATGAAAACAGCATGCTTTCCTTCAAACCAACCATGTTAAAAACAGTATCATTATTTAGCTTCTGTAAGCAGATATAAACATCTCAAATGGCCGGTATTCAAAAAGGGGCTGTTGTATTGCAAATCTGTAAAATGCGTTGGAAGCAGAATTTATTTCTGCGCATTTTGACACCTCATTTAATTATACGATAGCCCGGAAAACAATAAAACACCAGTCGATTTAATGTAGAGATTTGATTTGAAAGTTGCACTTACATACAAATTTTTACAATACAAAAACACTCAGATTTCATTACACAGATTAACTTCCATTACACTGAATGCAAAATCAATAGAATTTACTGCAACTTTCAAATCTTGGGCTTCATTGATTTAAATGTACGCTATGACGTCAATATTTAGTCAATTGCTACAAATGAGGGTCAAAATGTGCAGAAATAAATTCTGCTTCCAACGCATTTTACAGATTTGTAATACAATCACCCGTTTTTGAATAATGGTCATTATTTAAGGGGGTTAGTTACTTTATTTGAGATGTATCGTTATCATCAGGACATGTACTAGTATGATGGATTGACTATCATTGGAAATATTTAGTAACACAAAAGTGCACCATTTTCAGGAGATCTCCCTAGAAACTATATGAAATATGTTCTAGAAATGTTCAGGTATATTTCCTTAATGTAAGTTTAAAGGGCCCATATATTTACCTTCTTAAACTCTGCACTTGTTTCATTATAGTTGTGTGTCCTCTTCTCCTTTACTGTCTTTAAACGGTCTCTTAAATTGTTGTCTCTTAAAGTCTTAATACGGTATACGCACTAATGAGGTAAAAATGAAAGAGAACTCACGTAATATCTTAGCCACTTAACTGTGGTGTTCCATGGGGGATTTAAAGTCATAATATGACTTTAATTCTACTTACTCTGTTGTTGCAAATACAACGAATTTGGCTGAGGTGTAGTTGGGACATGTCTTATATGCCAAATAATCAGTTTTGAAAAACAAAATTGGCCAAACTCATTTTAACAAAGCGTTCATTGTGGCTTTAAGCTATGTTTATCACTGCCACTTGAACTATAATTATCTGTCAAAAAGGAATCTTGCATCCATATCCATAGCATTTAGTTTAATATGCAAAACCACAATGACCTAAACTACAAGAATATTCTAAAAAAAGGTCTTCGAAGGTCTTATGGGGGTTAATGTAAGACTTTTTGTCTTACCCACAATATGTCATTTCATTGTGAACTTATTTGAACTCTGTAATGCAATGACCGGATGTGTGATTTGA
Source organism: Amphiura filiformis (assembly GCF_039555335.1). Lineage (NCBI taxonomy): Eukaryota > Metazoa > Echinodermata > Ophiuroidea > Amphilepidida > Amphiuridae > Amphiura > Amphiura filiformis. The sequence goes on along the minus strand of NC_092644.1, from coordinate 48,410,976 downwards.
TTACATTATGTTTGTTCACATTATTAATCTTGACATATGTTATAATAAAGTACGCAATGACTAGTACCTTCACATAATTAAAAATGACAAGTTTCACATAATCACGATGGTGCCCTAAAAACTTTGAACATGTTAATTTCGTATCACTTAATATAATATGCCATAATTTAAGAAATAAAGGGCAATGCAGAAAAAAGATAAGATCACTTTTTACCCTTAAATCAAGACATGTCAGTACGCGTATCCACTTCAGCATAAGTGACAGTGCGTATCACGGGAAAATTGCGCGTTTTGGCAAATCACTGTGGTTAATAGAATTGAATATTACTTCCATGTTTGCATTTTTGGATTAACAATTTGGGTGTATGAAATGCTTTTGTCAAGTACATAATTTAATTTAATGAAATCCAAACAGACAGCACCATGCATCATATCGACACAAAGATAAATAAAGGTATGAAAACATGAAAATAATCCGGGTATTGGTGTGTTCATCTTAAAGGGGCATTTCGTGATCCACAGCCTCATCCCCCCACTTTTCCCAAAAAAAGTTGAGATTTTTACACCACTGGATACCTCTGGCTACATAATGTTTATGTACCAAATATTTAACCCCAGACAAAATAATGAAATTGGAAGCAATGATTTGCGTCTTTGTCAGACGTTCAACAGACATATATGATTTATTTGCAATAAGTATGTAACAAAAATATATAGCATGCATATAAGGAATCAGCCCCCAAAACCTGGACTTATTAGCAAAACGATATTTAGATTTACAAAGGACCCTGATGAACTATCAAAAGTCACCACCCAAGTGACCTACACAATAAGGGCTTATAAATATCTTAAAATAAACAAGAATATTTTAGAGGACCTAGATGAAACCTATCTTAAGTCACCACCCTCGTGACCCCTACAGAGGGAGCTGAATAATATCTTGTTAATATAAAATATAAATATAAAATAAGGAATATTTAATATAGCACCCCAGATGACCTATCTGAAATCACATCCCCAGTGAACTACAAAAAGGGGAGATTATAAATATCCAAACAAAGAGCACAGCCAGTAATATTATATAAAATGATATGGGCTGAAACCTTTAACAATATTTGTGCATGCAAAATATATAATATATATTCCTGTCAGATGGTTTCCAGGAATCGTACATTCATATAGGGAATTCCCTGACAGGTTAAATTGGATACTTGATCCATACTAAAATGTCTACATACTTTAATTTGTGTGCATTTCTTATCCATACTTAAATAGATATATGTTTCAAATTAGAAAATCTCTGCCAGCGGATTTTAAATTTGTTTAAATTGATGCTAATGCTTTAGCATTGCTCACTTCAAATGACATGGTTAGACATGTGTGTATTTTTAATCAACTACAGCTATCTCGTCCTTTTCTTTTATTTTTTTGTTTGAAAAGCTATAACATATGAGATAACATTTAACTATATGCTTTATTAACCCAAGGAGAGAGAATCCGCCGAGTTGTACATTTTACAAGATGAAGTTAAAGTATCAGCAGGAAGTTCTTGATTGATAAAGCAAAGGAAGGCACCTATCAAGAGTTTCATGATTTGAGCAATTTACCGCTCTCAAAAGGAATTAGACGACTGCACCAAACCAATAATCAAATCACGAATATCGTGACCGAATCTTTGCTCTATCAATTACGTTCGAATTGCTTCTTTAACTTTAACATAAAAACTTTAAATTTTCTTTATAAATTTTTCCGCACCACCACTACCATACTCTCAATATGAAAAATTGCAAAGGGAGTGGTGGGTGGGAAGAAAATTTTTTAAACACAACCTAGTCTTGTTGAATCTGACAAAATAATGACGAAACAAGAAATGATCGGAATGCAAAACAACGCCTGTGTACCACGCGACTTAGCAACAGTACACAAATTCACACAATGGGCCCTACCAACGGGGGACCACAGCATTAATTCTGCAGGGGTTAAATTGGTTTTCAATTGATGGGATTGAAAACTTTATTAACCCCAGACAAAATAATGAAATTGGAAGCAATGATTTGCGTCTTTGTCAGACGTTCAACAGACATATATGATTTATTTGCAATAAGTATGTAACAAAAATATATAGCATGCATATAAGGAATCAGCCCCCAAAACCTGGACTTATTAGCAAAACGATATTCAGATTTACAAAGGACCCTGATGAACTATCAAAAGTCACCACCCAAGTGACCTACACAATAAGGGCTTATAAATATCTTAAAATAAACAAGAATATTTTAGAGGACCTAGATGAAACCTATCTTAAGTCACCACCCTCGTGACCCCTACAGAGGAGCTGAATAATATCTTGTTAATATAAAATATAAATATAAAATAAGGAATATTTAATATAGCACCCCAGATGACCTATCTGAAATCACATCCCCAGTGAACTACAAAAAGGAGAGATTATAAATATCCAAACAAAGAGCACAGCCAGTAATATTATATAAAATGATATGGGCTGAAACCTTTAACAATATTTGTGCATGCAAAATATATAATATATATTCCTGTCAGATGGTTTCCAGGAATCGTACATTCATATAGGGAATTCCCTGACAGGTTAAATTGGATACTTGATCCATACTAAAATGTCTACATACTTTAATTTGTGTGCATTTCTTATCCATACTTAAATAGATATATGTTTCAAATTAGAAAATCTCTGCCAAAGAAGTTAATGGATCATGCAAGAACTGAATGAGAAATAAACTTCCCAATCCCCCAGATTTTTAAACATATTCTATTGATTCTTTATTTATTTTCGTCAGTTAAGCCTGGGGATATATGGGAAGCTCTCTGGATGTTCTTTTGCCTGATATATAGGAGACCAAACGGTGACTGCAAGTGCAAATGGTCTATGGTGCAATCCCCTACCCATAGTGGTTTGTCAATATTACGCATATCTGGATGAACTATATCTGTGGGTAATGACATGTGCGTTTGTTAACTCTGCTCTACAAATTGTGTGTGCCACTCGTTTATATTTCTGGTACATCTAAGCCCCGCACCATGTTTTTCTCATCAAACGAGAAATAAAAGTGTACAGAGAACTAGGATAACATGCCTATTCTATAAAATACAATAGGTCAACCTACTTCTTGAATCAACGTGATAACTAGGCGGCTGCGCAACCTCACGAAAAAACTTGAACACAATTTTTTGATTTTGAATTTTGTTGAACAAGAAAAATTTTGAGGGCATAGTACTTGGCCCCTGCCTAGGCTATCCCATGCCAACCTGGAGTTGATTCCTTCCTTAGTACAAACAAACCTAATCGACCAAATAATAATAATAATTTATTCTTATATAGCGCATTACATCAAAGACCACAAGGCGCCTTACAATTAAAACATGTGTACTTAAAAACAAAATACCCATTAAAATATAAATATACATCATTAAGAAATAAGAAACAATTGAAATAGGCACACGATGAACATTGCACAAAAAGGTATTGCACGGAAAAAATACATGCAAAATGAGTAAAGAAACAACTAAGTGAAATGTTCAAAGTGACGGCATAAGCACTAAAGCAAAATAAGTTTAACCAGACAACAATTGAATAAACAACAGCAAGATACTGCTAACAAATATCAAACAGAAGATGAAATTAGAATCATAAAACAAATAAATTTTTAAAAAGCCAAGCTGTACACACATAGATAAACACGTGAGTAGAAAACAAAAATGAAAATGAAGTATACAGCGAAGCAATAAAACACATGATCAATTCAATGTAATCTCAAAATTGGCAAAACACAGTATCAAATTGAATATGAAAAATTCTAAACAAATAAGGATCCTACCTGCTAGACCGGTCTTCAATAAATATTTATTAAATAAATACAATAGGTCAATTCATGGTTCTGAACAAGAAGATCGTTTAAAACAATACAAAACAAAACCAAAACAAACATTCAAGCAGCAACTTGACACGTTCCTTGCTTATTAACTTATACCAATCTGACAATTGAATTCTTAAGTGTTCTTGGCATTAAATTTACATCTCCTTAATCCACTATATCATGTGCACATATTCAGTGAGCATTCCAACTGTTATGGATACTTTCATTAAACAAGAATTTTGAGTACCTGACAACTGAAAGTATAATTGATGATGCTGTACAAGTGTACATACCTGTCAAATGTTCAGAATGTCAGAAGATTGATTGCAGGACTTTGGGAACAGAGGTATATTGGTCAGATGACATTCAAAACCAACTTGTGAATGCTCAACATGCATCATCTTGGATTGGACAGGCAGAGTTGAAACAACACTCTTAAAATCACAATACCAGGTCAGTCATATTACTTATGACCCACAAGGACAACGACGACGTACAATAATTGTACGTGATTTGTGATTCTTACCAGATTGTACTCCATTTTATGTTTTTTTTAAAAGCACTTGAAATGATTCTTCCATTGTACATAGCTTGTAAATAAAGCAACGTGCAACATTCGATATTAATTCAAAATGTGCAAATATAAGTCATTGATTGCTGCAATGTAGCTGTTATGTGGCTCCATGTAAATGGTCAATGGTCTAACTGAAGTAAACCCTTGATGATGAGATCACCGTCAAATATTGTGGTCATAAACAAATCTCCAGTCTCACAACAAGCAACACGTCTTCCCTTCTGTTACCTGATATAATCTGCAATGAAGAAGACAGAAAAGGGAAGCAAATTGTGCAAGCAAAGGCTTTTGCATATATACAAGCCTGATGATTAATAAAACTACCTTACTATATACTCAAAAGTTGAAAATTGAATTGATCTTGAACATGATTATTTTTCCATTTATTTTGTTTATTTATTTACCTCTTTATTTACTTTTCAACTTTTTAAATATGCCAGAAGGTCCAAGTGGAAAGGCAGTGCTCTGTTCCCACTATCTAGGCGAGCTTCACAAAGATGCTGCCAAGTAGATTAAAACCAAATCTAGTAAAAAACTATGCCGAGTTAATTTGGGCAAGTAAATATAAGGAATCGTACCATGATCCACCAAACTTATTTTACATCAGATGACTCTACAATTTCCTGATGATACATTTTCTATGAGTTCCTTAAATGCCACACACCGACACCGCCTGGCTAATAATTATTTGGTGTAGCAGAGACACTAAAATGAATACACGGGATCGATACACGTGAATTGCTATGCACGATTTTGATATCAGACGAAAATCTTCGGATACCGGGTAGAAAATGATGAATATCTCCCGTAAATGAATTTTTCTCAAGAAACCAGATGTGGTCTCATACACTTGAAAAATACGTGTTGAACAGATATGATGGTCGCTAGAATGCGCTTTGAAAATTGGCCATGCGCTTTGAACTCAAAATCGGACCAAAACTCTAATTTTATATTGCGTTGGTCCTGTATGGACTACATCGTGTAGTACAGCTGCACTCACTACTAGGCAGTATAAAAGTCGATGACCATTGACTTCAATGGGGTATACAAGCTTATTCACGCAAAACCAAGATCAATTACCCCGCTATTGTGAGTAGCCTTAGTCATGTCCCTCGAATAATTATTCGTCTCAAAGAGCTTCAAAGGTCTGAACCAAATGGCCAATCGTGGCTGTGGATTCAACCTACCATGGCGATTTCTGCTATGAAGATATAGGGTCGATGACATTGTGTGCCAACACCTATGCATATGTCAGAAAACCCATAAAACGATCTTCCAATTGTTAAATTATAGGGCTGCCACTCACTGTTAATATTTTCTGTAATTTACAGGTATATACGACCTCCAAAATTGTTAAATTATAATGCTGCCCTTCGATGTTAGTATTTTACGCCAAAAAGGAAATCTGTTCAGCTATCCTAACCCTTACCGATTGCTTTAAACAATTGTCCAGGAATTTTCATGAAAATCCAACCAAAATTTGACTTCCAGTAATTTCAAGCTTTTTCAAAAGCCACTAACATTATTTAATCAGACTAAATGATTCACGAATATCCCACTTGTAATATCCAGGATATCATATACCGCGCATCACTAATGCACCGCAAGCGATGTTACTATATTGCATATCGCACAACACTTGTTTACGATCTTGGCAGATCAAAATGCCTACTATATAAATGTAAACAGATTATTTATATCAGCGTTCGTGTCACTTTTATCTTGCAAAGTCTGGATGTGACACCCCCTTTCCTTGTTCTTCAAATTAGTTTTTCACGTCTCTTTGCATATAGGCCAGTATGTTTATAGGCTTTTTAACGCTGGCTTGAACATTTTGTTTGAGCCTGGTCCCATCAGGACCGGAGCGTGTGTGACTGGCTACCATATATGCCCTACCAGAAACTTTTTTTTTTTTTTTTCATTAATATGCCCATAGGCTATATATTATTTTCAATTTATTTATTAATTTTTTTGTTTATTCATATGCCCCGAGGCTATAATTTTTATTTATTTATTTATTTATATGCCCATAGGCTATATATAATTTTTGATTAATATATATATTTTTCCCATTTATTTATATGCCCATAGGCTATTTATTTATTTTTTCATTTTATTTCCTTTTATTTATTTATTTATTGCACGATTTTTAGATGTCGCTTGTATCAGCAAAAAACTTGGAGCACTATTCATATTTATTGATTGACTGATTTTTGGCTGCCGCTTGTATCAGCAAAAGCTTGTGCTCTATTCACTGATGTAAATGGACGCAAAGATTTTATCTTATTTTATTATTATTATTTTTACTTCGGATGGGAATACAAACTGCTTGTAAATTTTCCCGACACTAGTTACCGAAAAAACGCCAACGCCTCCCAAGCGCGGCCTGTGAATGACTCCTGTCCCACGATTGGACAAAGCAGAGGCATTTTATATGTTTTATGCAAAGCAGGAGTCACAGCACACCTCGCATGGCTCCGCATCTTAACCTTTTCAGGACTGAAACCCTGGGATTATTTTATAATCCCTACAATGCCCGGATATTGCAGCCACAACAATACAGTTTGTTTTCAACTAAAACCAGGCACGCCGTGCATCAGCATGATTATATAAAGGGTTTTGACCACCCACGGTTGTTGTTTCTGATCCATGTGTTTTTAACCAGGGAAGTGATTCGATCTTTCCCGTCCATGGATTCTAGAAAATCAAGCATGTCGAATTCTGCAACCTATACCACGCGCCTATTTCTCATCCTGCAGAAGTCCGATGTTTTACTTACAATTAAGTTGATACATTTTGTGAACGATGCAAATTATATGTGGAAACCCAAATTTAAACTAAATAATAAACATTTTAAATCATAACTGCTCTTTATTGGCACTCAAATTTCGTTTCGAACACAACTTGATATCGCATTCAACAATGTAAATATCTTTGTATACGTGGTACATGTTCGAATGACGTCATCTCATTAATGAATTACTGATGTAATTTCTCGTAATTTCGTAAATGGGTTTGATCATTTAATCTATGGGGTTGATAACGCGCCATAGAAATTGGCTATTTGCATAATCCCCAGGACTGATTGACGGTAAAGAATTTACTCAATCATCGAGACCGCCATTAAGTATTGCCAAACCCGCGATTTGGTAGCCCAATTGGGCGAATTTTGAAAAAAATATTATTTATTTATTTTCGCGACTTTTGACAATTTCCTGTCTCAAAACCAATGATTAAGGACAATTTTTTTTTTTTTTACAATATTTGGCTCCCGCGACTTCAGATAGTTTCCTGTTCCATAAACCAAATTAAAAGAATTTTTGGAGACTTCGATTATTTGGCCAGCAAATCAAGCAGAAATTTTTTGGCAACCTGGTTTTGCGTTCTGCTTTTGCGAATCTCACAGTTTGAAACAAGTTTAGACTCCTTTGTGTGAAGTGAAATTATTAAAATAAATCGCACTCAGGCGACCCAAGTGTTATTACTTCCAATGCCCATTTTTTACAAATGTGCTCTACCTTTAGGCTTTACTACTAAAACCCGGGATTGATTATAAAAGCAAATTTCTCACCAAATCAACTCGTCATATTGATCTCAACTCGGGATCTCAACACCTCTGCCGGATGACGGCCGGCGGACACCTTGCTTGGTCATTGAATTGCATTTGCTGGGTGACCCGTTCACGTAGAATTGTCACATACCGCATGTATACCAGCAACTTCGCCTCTATCACTCGGGTTAGTTTTTTCCAAATATTTATCATTTTATAACAAAAATATTAAGAGAATCTCAGCCAATGTCACAATTTCCACTTATCATATTGATGACTTTTAATACTCCTTGCTGCAGCTGGTTGTTTCGTGCGTAAACTCAATTAAACATCGATTTTCCGTTCACGTAAAAAGACTTAGGAGTCGTAGAAAGGAGTCCAAACTGGAACTATCATACTACAGCCTATGATCGCACTTCAATAACTGATGAATTATCAGCCATCATGCACCTGGCGAGATGCTCGGTGATAGTGCAAATAGACATAAAATTCGATCCTTTTAAGTCCAGCTGGTGGTAGGCATACCTACTTTCCTCCCCAATGTTCCACTCAAAGTTCTTGAACTGAATTCCAAACCGCCGCACAGATTTTGTTGTATTTTTCCGACGAAATTCATCAATGAAAATCCACGTAATATTGTAATTACACTACCAAATTAATATATAAAGCTACTGGGATTACTACTTATTATGAACGATGGTAAAATTGTAAAATTATGTTCACTATAAAAAAAAAAACTTCCGAAAGAAAATTTTTTTACACAACCTAGTCTTGTTGAATCTGACAAAATAATGACGAAACAAGAAATGATCGGAATGCAAAACAACGCCTGTGTACCACGCGACTTAGCAACAGTACACAAATTCACACAATGGGCCCTACCAACGGGGGACCACAGCATTAATTCTGCAGGGGTTAAATTGGTTTTCAATTGATGGGATTGAAAACTTTATTCTTGCAGATTAATTCGTTTAGCAAAAATATCGTTAAATTTGAATTTCGTTCTGGTGCACCAGAACGAAATTACAACACATTGTCTATGGAGCAGTGTAATACACATAATCATGCATAACTCGCAAACGCAAAATTGGAATCAACTGAAATTTTGGAAATAAGCTTTTTTTTGGATATCTACTGAAAAATGTCATAAAAAGAGGATGCTAGGATCACGAAATCCTCCTTTAAGGGCCCACAGACCCTGAATATTTGACGTAGAATATTCGTTCAACAAGTATTCGTTTTTCAATTTATTTCAATTAATTTTTATCTTTTAAGGAATGTTTATTAACGGAAAATCAATGTTATGTTGTGTTGAATGTCTGGTGAAAATATATGATTGATTTTACGTCATCAAACATTCGTTAGACGTTAAACATTACTGGAAATAGATTGGGAATATATGAAATAACGAAGACACGTTGCATCGAATATCCTACTTCCACTAAAAGTCTGCAGCGGACCCAATGGTCTCTGTATACTTTTTAGATGCAACATTAGCTCCTTTAAAATGTATGATAATATTCTCATTCCATTTAAAGTCATGTTTAATATAACTTCTAACGAATATTTGATGACGTAAAATCATTAATATATTTCCATGTCAGACTATTGACACCAAATATAATTGAGTTTCCGTCAACAAACATTCGTCAGAAGATAAAAATGAATTGAAACAAACGAACAAAAAAACAACAAAAAACAACAACAAAAAAACCCCCAAAAAAACCCACACTTTACAGGTTGAACGAATTTTCTACGTCGAATTTTCTACGTCGAATTTTCTACGTCGAATTTTCTACGTCGAATTTTCTACGTCGAATTTTCTACGTCGAATTTTCTACGTCGAATTTTCTACGTCGAATTTTCTACGTCGAATTTTCTACGTCGAATTTTCTACGTCGAATTTTCTACGTCAAATATGTGGAGTTTTCTACGTCGAACATGTGGAGTATAATCATCTGTCTTATTTTATTTTTCCTTCAGATCATGAATGCACAGATCATTTCACGTTTCAACAGAGTGCTCGTATGCATTGTTACATCGACCTCTTTTACCCTTCCTGGCGAAGCGACAACAGCCCCACATATTCAATTCCACTCAAACCGTACATCATATCAGAAAAGCAACGACTAAATATCCACGAATTGGCTATTACCTGGGTACCGCCTTTGAATGGGCTAATTGGCGACAGCAGGGCAACTTTAGCAAACGGAGGATTTGCTTGTGGCGACTGTACTGAAGGCGATGTTTTAGCGCAATATGCCAGCACGGCGATGGCTTCAGGGACGAAAACCGATTACTTGTTTAAAGTTCCTGAGAGAGCTACAGGTAAATTCCCTGCAATTTCATATTATGCCATATCTCATGCAGGATAAATACTATCAGACCCGTCACCGGCAGTAAACAATAACAAAATAAGACATATTATCTTCATCATGCAAATATTGGTGCAACAGCGGAAGGTCTGGGAGTGGAGTTCCCGTGCCGGAGGAGAGGAGAGGAGAGGAGAGGAGAGGAGAGGAGAGGAGAGGAGGGCGAGTAGAGGAGAGATGAGTTTATTCAGTTTATTTAAATTTGTCCATGTTGATCATAGGCCTACTGCGTAAGTTTGCCAATTGCATAGCAGGGTAAAATAAGCAATAAACAGATGAATTAAGAAAGCCTAATTTTTTTAACAAATTACCGAGACAAACACCAAATTTTTTTTAATTAAAAAAACACACAACCACAACCACAACAACAACAACAACAACAACAACAACAACAACAACAACATATAACAGTGAGAAGGGGAGAAGGGTAAAGTGGATCTTTGTAAAAGAGAGACTTGAAATACAACATAACAACCCATAAATGTATGCACATAATTCAACAGAGGACTCAAGCCCGGGGACACAAGTCACAGTTGGGGAGGGCGAGAGACAGAAAAAAACGAAATGTGCAATTTAACAACATCCAAGGTATTATTAGATGACATTATAGCGAAAGGGGCGCTAGACCACTAAAAACACCGGTCTTCTACACACTGTGGGTGTTCCATAATCTTGTCTTATCCAGCCTTTATTAACAACAGGCATTCCCCTCTATTGAAATAAGCTGATTGGTACTTCAAACTTAAACTGAATTCAAGTAACAGATCAACTCACATAATTCCTTGCGTTTTCGTTTCTGAACAATAGAGCTCCCGAAACAGAAAAGATAAAACGACAGTTAATATCACGATTAAAAGCCTGTTTAAAAGTTTAAGCAGCAGTTGTTTAAAAACAATTAAACAGGTAGTTTAAAATTCCTAAGCAACATGTTTAAATATTTTAAGCAACGTGGTCATTTAGTTCTCCCACTAGAGAGAGTTGTTAAAACGGTTAAACTGTGTTTTAACAGCCTGTAGCCTGTTATTGAAATGAACTTTGTTTCTAATTTCCAGGTATGCCAGACGCCCCACGTTGTAAAGTTAGTAAGTTTGCTTGGTATGCGGACGATGGGGGCTCATGTGCAAATTGCATTCTTGAGTTGGGATTTACCACGCCAGTAATCCCAAATCGTCTCTCTGTTTGGATTAATTGGATTGATGAACCACTCAGCGGATCTGATGTGCGATACGAGATCAGAGATATTGAACTGGTTTCTGCAACAGGTGCAATTGTTTCTTCTCTGGGCCCGAAAGAAGTCTTTTGTGACATGCCATTTACGACCCTTGTACCTGGCATTAACGAGGCTGTGAACAGAGTACGAATTCATGTCACTAAATACTTGAGTATAGATGCTGTTCTACTGGAATCGAGACCACAAAACACTGATTGTCAAAGCTGTGTGCATCCATTGTACAATGTACATCGAGACCCGGCATTTGACAACGGTGACGAGATGGTGGAGGTTAAACATCCCTACTTTGTTGACAGGTAAAGACTATCAAGCTTTTTATATATCCAGATTCATATTTGATCCGGATCCATTAAGCGCAGTAATTCGTTTATGATCCTTATGGTATACTTTGCCACCTAATTACGCATTCAATTACGTGTTGATCCCATATGGCCAGGCTTGTTCTCAATGTGGATTATTTATTATTAACCCTAAACTAAAAGTCTTTTTGGTGATAATTGCAAAAGCGATAGGTTCATAGGTTGCCATATGTATGTTTCTTCATTCTTTACAAAAATACTAAAACAAATAGGAAATAAATTGCTCATAAAAGTGGATCTAACTTTGTCATGTTTGTTACATGGTATATTGCTGATAGCGTTCGACGGGCAAATGTGATGCATGCTGGGAATGGAAAGGGCTAAAAAGCTATAGAATTCGTCACCTGAGATCGCGAATTTGAGCCCTTTTCCTTCCCAGCATGCATCACTTTTGTCTATCGATCGCTATCAGCAATACCTTACTGATCAAAGTTTAGTGTACACTGGTCAAACTCCCGGCTCAAACTGCTCGGTGGCCTGATCAGATCGAGAGCTGCCATTTAGGGTTCTCATTGCCTGAACGTCCCCCTTAGAAAGGTCGCATGAATGGTAGGGAAACATTAGTATTCACATGGACATGGTGGATCTTGCTTGGTTGCATTTACATCGAGAACTGTAGCCCGTTGATCATGAATATTGATTTGTGAAATGCATTAAAATAAACATTATTCAAACATTATGGCTATATCTTTAGTTCTGTGACATCCGATGTGGATTACACATACACCGTGATAGCAGTGATTGCCGACAATGAAGAAAGCGACCCGTCTCCACCACTTCACTTCAGACTAGGACAATCGTTTTGTGGCAATGGGGTCATTGACAGGTACGCAACCGAAAACATTTTTAAAATCAATAATAAAAATCTGTCATCTATACCAATAATACAGCACCATTTCTTTTTTCTTTAGATTAATTTTTGTTTGTAAAATAAGGAAATAATGTACATGTCTATGTAAATCATGTCATGAAACATCAGCTCGTACGAAATATTGCATCGCATGATAGCAAATGCGATATTTAAACCAAGTTTAATGTACGCATCACTTTCATTTCAGTGCAAACGGGGAGGAATGTGACGATGGTAATGTTATGGATGGTGACGGATGCAATACGGTTTGCCTTGTGGAAACACACTTTAAATGTTCAGGTATGATGATTTAGTTTATAGTATTGGGGTACCGTATGAAGTGTCTGTAAAGGCAGGTTGAGTTCCGGACACATCGGCCCCTATTAACCGGTCTGAAACTGTAACTCACTTTCAGTAGAGTTATTTTGTGCAGAACTTGCATTTATGGCATATTCCTCGGGGAAAGCGGAATATTAACTTCGATTTTAAGACTTTTTTAGGAGTATTCAAGAAACGACCAAAAATAATGTTAAAATCGACGCTAGTCTGGAAAGGTAGAATATAGGCCTAATTGTCGATAATTTCCATTTCTTTTCAGGAAAACCCAGCTTGTGCTATAAGTTCATTGATGATGGGATTTGCGAAAGTTTCGAACGTCATCTCAGCGTAGAGGATTGCGGCTATCACACGCCTCCTGGATTTCGAGATCAATGGGCCAGTAATGCACGCGCCAATCCCGATTACCAATCTAAGCGCTGTCCCGCAACAGTTGTTAAAGGAGATCCAGGCCGGACACAGGTACATGGGACATAGAACTGATCATATTAACTTTGTCAGTGAGCTTTTATATCGGTCCATTTTTCCATTGCACATAATCGTAATAATACAATTTTATTATTTTCTTCAGGTATGCTATGCATCAGTTGAGCAATATGAAAACCATCCACGGAATCGATACCCTTGGTATCCATGTAGGTATGAACAACTGCGAACAGATTATTGGCTGCGAGTAAGCTTTACTGATCCTGTGGTAGCTACGTCAGTTATAATTCACTTAGGTGCGGATGGATTTTATCAGTACTCGGATCCAAAACGAGTCAGTGTCTCGCTAATTGGACCTGATGGAGTCAGTCATACGCAACCTGCTGAAGACGTTGCTGTGTCTTGTAGGTTAGTATCAAGTCGAGATTGGTGGGTCTTGTCAGAAATGTTGAGTTTTTGATTTTGGAGTTCCTCAAGGATTGATGCTCGGTCCTCTAAAATGCACCACATTAGTACGATACCCGTGATGATATATCACGTAGTGTCACCATATTTACGCTGACGATACCCATTTATATGCGTCGTTCAATCTTACCGCCTCTACATTCTCCACAACTTACTCTCACCGTAGGTACATCCAATATCGCACCATCTCAAGTAATATGTAACCATCAACCAGACATTCACTCACATAAACCACCTCCATCAACCCCACAATGTTTCAGATACAGAATTGGTTGAAATGAAGTGGATAGACTGGTAAACGTATGACAGAAATGCATAGAATCTGACCAATGAGATGATTTGTTACCACTTGAACCGAAAAGTACGGCAATTGCTGGGCGGGGTATCCACGGGACACTGAGGTACCGTGTGATTTCAGTTTCAACAATCGGTGTACTGTCTCCGATATTTATCAAGTACGTCACGTAGCGAGATTCAGTGTCACAAAGAGTAGTCTGCACGTTATGATCAACCATTCCGGAATGTGGTATACCATTAGAAGGGGCCTGTAGTCTCTTTCGTGGCACAATACCACATTCTAGTTCATTACAAAGAGTGGTGTAGCTAAGAGCTAATTGAGAGGAAAACGATTTGGTATGTACGTTTTAAATTTATACCTTTGTATTTTCCAGAGAAAACCCTGTCCACTTCAATATCGTACACGATCTCAGTAAACCTTTCTATTATACTCAACAAGTTCACATCGAGATCAACTCCTTTGAGGTGGCCATTTCTGCTGTCCGTCTCCGTTCGTGGAAAGCATTTGATCCTGTTGAGATTGGGCAATGTAGTGGTGACCACATTTACGACCCAACAACAGAGCAGTGCGTTGATTATAGTTGTAAAAAACCTCGATGTGGCCAGCTCAGTGCGAGGAAAGCCCATACGAATTGTACTGGAAGGAATGAGGGTGACCTTTGCAGGGTCACATGTTTACCGGGATACACTCCTCAAGAGACCAGAACTGTAAGTGTGCAGTAGGCCCTCCATTTCAATTGTTATGAATATTCAAAGACGGAGAATTTGTTAGGAATTGTTGATGTAATATACCATAAGGACTATGAGGCTGATGCGCCGAAGTCCACTTTAAAACAACCGCCCTTCAACCAAAATAGTGTTGGTTTATATGGGATGGCTTGGACAAGTTCACATGCTCAGCATGCTCAGTAAAGAGCAAAATGTCGATAAAAGTTGCTGAAAAATGGTCAAAATGCTGTAAACCTTAAAGAAACAGACATGACATAAGTAACCATACTCTTTTTAATATTCCGATGAAAATCGTAGAAGGGAATTATAAATATATTTTCTTTCCCTTAAAGTCCCCGAAACGATATAAATCTGGGGTTATCATGCGCGCGCGAGTCCTGCAAAGAACTTGGGAGCCTTTGAAACGTTAATGGACATGCGTATATACTCTGGTAAAACCTTATCCAACATACCAAGAACTCTATTCCATGCACTATTGTGCTTCACTATCAGATTACTATTTTTCTACTCTAATTCCAAACAGCTTCAATGTATCAGCGGCGAATGGACTGGTCCAGATGATGTAATATGCCGGTCTATTGATTGTGGCAATCCCAACATTCCATATGCCAAATTCAACTGCCCTTCTGGAACCAAATTTGGACGAGAATGCACTTTTAAGTGTATATCACCTGCAAAATTACAGGGTAACTATGATTTCGCATTTCTGTCCTGACGTTTTAGAATGTGTAGTTGGTTCATTATCATTAATATAAACTAATCAAATAATCTTCTGACCTCTTAGATAACATTGGAAATTACTTAAAAAACGCGTACGTCTTCGGCCAATACATGATGCTCTCCTTTCCAGAGTTAGAAATTAAATTGTTGTTCTTATGACAGGTACAAACAATCGAGTAGTATGCCAGGAAGACGGCTTGTTTTCCCTACCGGATTCATTTTGTCAACTCATGTGCGAGTCGCCACCAGATGTAGCTAATGCTGAGCTCCAAACCACTAGTTGTCTAAGGGCTGGACAATATATCGTTGGCACGTCCTGCAAATACGAATGTACAGAAGGATACCATGTGGCTGGCGAAGCACAAAAGAAGTAAGAATAAAGAACTGAATACGGTATATAAAACCGATGCTGGGGTCATCCACACACATTGGGTTATTCCAGTTGAAATCCATACACCTCCTATGGAAGACACCGGGGGAAGACATGACGTTAATGTCCCATTCAGGTAACCCCATTTGAAATTCACACTGCTTTTGTGGAAGATTAAGGTTATGTCTTAAGAGGGTGTATGACTCTGACCATTACCAAAAGAAGCTGTTTTACTATTCCCCATCCGAAAGCCCAACCAACTAAAACAAAGTCCAAGGACAGCAACAACAAACCAGTCAAATTTCATGCGCTCCCATACATTGGTAATGGTGTTAAAAGCACATCAAATTCTACCCTTTGGGACTTGTCCTTGCTGATAAAACTCTTTGAAATATGAAGCCTATTAATAAAGGAGATGTGTTGGACGAGTGTTGGATAATCTGTATTCTCTTCAGGATTCCATATTAGCGCTGTTTGTGTCAGGTGTTTGTTTTAAGTTCCGAGCCTGCAAATTAATAATTGATATTAACCCTTTTGTATTGGGCTGCACACAATCATTGTGGTATCACATGGTGTACATGGGATACTGTTTACTCTCCCGGATTATTCTAGCCTTATTCTGTCATGTAGAGTACAGCTTATCATGTTAACACATGCATGTTTGTACGCTACTGCACATACTGATTTTATTGTCGTTTTAGGAGAACTCTACGCTACAAGTGTGGTATCGATTCACAATGGGATGGTCCACAATGTCTTCCCGTCGTATGCTCAGCACCACCACCAGTCTTTACCGGCTTATATAATTGTACCGATTCATACAACTTTAATAGTATTTGCAGATTGCAATGTCCCACTCAGGCACATAATGACCAGGTAAGTTAACAACCTTCTTAAAACAAAATCTTGCAACTAGCGATGAGCCGATGATATTTGTCCAGTGAAACACATTTTATATTCTAAAGCAAAGAGAAACAATCCAGTTCACTGGGTAGATTTTATTTGATAATAATTGTGAATCATTTTAAATGTATAATCTAAGAATTGCTTGCCCGACTGACTGAAGTTGGATTTGAAATAGCGCTCTTGGGTTAAAGGGACAATTTACGCCAAACTCCAAATTTACACAATACAGTCAGGTTTTATTTAGTACAAGGTGTACATCTCATTACTTGTACACATGGGTCCTAGTTTAGAATGTGCAGACAACTAGGCCTACGCATAATCTGGCTGCGAGATTTGTTCATCAATTTTACTGCTCAATGAATTAATGAATATATATATGAGCACGCCACTCGAATATTATGCGCCGTTCTTGACAACATAAGTCTCCCTTACTATCCTATAAAGGAAGCACTACGCCGATGACTTTTTCATTCCTGATACTTGCATTATGAAAGTCCACGCTTAAGTCAAGATAGCATCAGGTGTGTGGGTCATTCGTATAATAAACACATCAATGTCAAATCATTAGCAAGAGGAAAATGTCTATATGGTCAAATCAATGTGATTTTTATTTTGTCATTAGCTCATTACATGCCAAGCCGATGGAACGTGGGATCATGAGTTTACAATGTGCCCGTCATTCGTTGGTGAGTGTCAACCACCAGTTTCACCAGACCATACTGTCTTATTCAGCTGTGATTCAACAACCGCTATTGGTAAGTACTACGTTAATAAATCAACTCGTATTGGAATAGTCGGACTTTCGTTTCTTAGTGAAAACAACATTATATCTCAAAATAGGTAATACTCGTATATCTCAAAAGTTAATATGAAAACCAGTTTTCTATTACTCATTGCTGCCTTTTTCAAACGTTAGAAAAAGCCTGTGGTACTTCAATTACCATGGTTACCTATATACATTCCCAAAAAATTGAACTGCCTTTCAGCACAGGAATTAAAATTTCAACTTGTGACAAAAGGTTTTAAGCAGAGGAAGTCATATGTTGTGACAGTGAAGGACTCGTGTTTTGGGTGACATTTGGTGACCATCGGGTGAATCAGTGTATAAGGATGACATCGCAAGTCCTTGATTGTGATTTTGGATTTGGCGATCTTTTCTTTATTTGATATGACCTCCCTCATACTAAAACTGGGATACTCTATCATCCGTATCCACGACTTGTGCTCCGCTGTCTCTCTCCGTTTATTATTAATACAAAAGACAATTTGCCTCAATCGTGATCAAGAACTGAATGTGTCATCTTTATATAATGCCCTGATTCGACCGAAAGTCAACAAAAGGGCAAGTTCGTCACAACATTGGCTTCTTCTGGTGAAAATGTTGAGAAATACATCGAAAATTCACGGTTACTTGAATTTTCAATTCCTATGCTGCAAGTATCACCAGAACGTATTAACTTATATATAATTTTGTATATACTTCTTACCAAAGATTCCAAAGAAACTATAAACCATCGTAACAATAATCATGATAATCTCACGTGTATTTCTGCAGGTTCTATATGTACTGTGTCTTGCCGTCGTCGATATCCATACAGTCACCTGGTAGTTTTAAACGGCGCTAATATAAAGTACGCTAAAAGTGCAGCAGAATGGAAAGAGAGAATTATCTGTACTGGACAACGACAATGGTACCCAGACCCGTCAAGACTAGCATGTGCAGATGACTGTGAACAAGTACGTCACAGATTCTTATTATTTTATAAGGGATAGTCCGGGGATCGCAGCTCTATATTAAGGTTGATATATAATCCGGGAATCGTGGCTCACCTTAAAGAGGAAGCCCCGTCAGAGCAGTTGTTCTGGGGTGATCCAAACCTGCCTGGTTATCAAATTAATTAGTGACAAGGTTATCTCTGCATTAGACAGGTGCTTTAATGTTATTGCATCAAATATGGCTCAAACTAGGGATCATGGCTTTATCTTAGTGGTATATCTGGGAGATTGGTCATAGAATTTTAATATAGATTCGCCGGTTTTTCCCTCTTGGGGCGTGTCTCTTACAGTTTTGAACGTCTCTCGCTTTAATGGACCGATCACCAGCAATTAATGTATTTTTATTGACATTTTCAATTTGCAAAGTTCTCCAAAATGTGGCACAATGTTATGTACAAATATAAAATCGTAGTCTATATAGCAGCAATCGTTTGTCAGAGCGTCGGCTCCGAATTGTTACAATTTGAAGTATACTACAACAATTATGCGGTATCAGGCTCATCTGGATTGTTTGATTGGAATTCAAACGATCAAATCCATTTTTGGCGACATTGATACCTTGTTACAGTTGCAGCTGCTATGGAGCACTTCATCAGACTGGCAACTTTGTTTCTTCTTTCCTAAAGTTGCTGCCGTTGGCGGCACTAGACACTGGTCAAAATGTTCGATAAGAAATAGCTCCACTCATCTCTATTTATGACAGGAAATTTGGCTCAGACGACGAGGAGAAAACACTATAGAGATGAGGGAACTATTTCTTACCGAATATTTTTTTGGCTGCAACTTTAGAAACTGGATATGAGATAAAGTCTCATATCCCTGAGGAATTAAAGAAGGAGCAAAGTTGTCAATCTGATCAGGGATATATCCCTGGTCTGGTGAAGTGTTGCGTAGCTTCATGATATTTGAAGTATGTCACTACAAATTAATGGACTTAATAGTATGAATACAAAACAAAAATGCTACAACATTGCTGTAAAAGAAGAATCATGACTATAACATTACTATGCCTTACTTTGTATGTACATTTCAGATGTCCATAAAGGATAATTTCTGTGATGGGATGAACAACAGAGCTTATTGTGAATGGGATGGAGGCGACTGCTGCTCCTCAACCTGCCCATTCTGTTACGGCGACGAAAGTTTACCGTCATTTTTGCAGTGCGCTGATGGGGAATGCGATTGCTTGGATCCAGATGCTGAAGAAAATATATTAGGATAGATAGGCAAAGATAGAGTATTTTTTTAATTAGATTTTAAAAATATATTTAAACCAGTGTATAGAGATTTTTACTGAAATTTATGAGAAGGGACCAATTATTAGGACCAACGAGTTTGATCACTTTGGCAGAAACAGTGGCGTAGCCAGGACTTTTCAGAGGGGGAGAGGGAAACATGGGGCAGGGAAAAGGGCGCAAGGTAACTTAAAATACGGGGAGCAATATTTGACAAACATTGTCCAAAATGGGCTAAAATAAACACCCAAAGGCCTAAAAACTTTAATATCAGGACGCCAGCATCCCACAGGGGAGGCAAGGGGGAGGGTGGGGGACAAGAGGTTTCAATTTGTGCAAATTCAGCAGCCCTAAAAATAATCCTTGAAAAAATCATATTCTGCCTCTTGGCCAGCCATATATCCATCAAATGAAAGTCAAGAGGTTGGTGCAAGAAGAAAACAATTCTATAGCTTCCATATAGACATTTGAAGTCTATTTGACAATTTCTGCACTTTATTGCATATGCACAACTTTAAAAATACAGATGGCAGCTATTGCAGGTATTGAGGCGTAATGTTTGTTGTGTGGATTCAGGTGAAAATTGTCTAGAATTTGATGCTGTCAAAAGTCAAAGGATGATGCACAAATTATTGTATCGATCACGACAATGAGAATGGTCGTTTGTTTTCACCAATGGCCCATTTACAAGACTTAAGGACTGAAATATTATACATTATATTTCTTTGGTTTTCCTTTTTTATTGTTCTATTTTTTATTTAATGCAATTTGTATCGCTTACTATCAGCATAACAGTAAATCAATGTTTCTTCGTTAGCTTATTCAATTGTTGCTAAATCTATCGGAAAACCTCAAGTATTTTTAATTTGCACTGTCACTGCCAGTTATCATTTTGAAATAAATAAACATATATTTGTAAAAATTCATGTAAAATAATTTGTAACGTCTCTTTTATTGATTTTAGATTATGTTTAAAAAAGATTTCTGTCTATATTTTCAGAAATTGTTTCTTTTTGAAGCGAGGTAATTGGAAAGATGGTCTCAGAAAGGAGAACATAGACCACAATAAAACACAATGGTGAAAAAAAACCCCTAAATTGTAATGAACAGCAAACACAAACATGTTTTTATAACGTTATAAACGTTTTATAAACGCGTCTCGGTTTTAGTCACAACGTTTCAATAACATTTAAATGTCGGGTTATATAAAGGTCATGAAAACGTTTTTAAAACGTTTTATATGCCACACACTAGAACATTTTAAGATTGTTGTCAAAATATTATTGCTAGATATTTTTGGCAAACATTTTTGCAAAATTTTTTGTCAACACTTAAAAACTTAGAATATCTTGCATTAGATTTTCAAAAATGTTTCCTTAATGTTATTAAAACGTTTTATACCCTTTATATAACCGGATATCGAAATGTTTTGTGTAAAACGCTTTTTATTTGTTGCGTAGTTCACAATAAATACGGTACGGTGGTAGTTTATAAATCATACAACAAATGTGAGGGTAGATTTCAAAAATAAGATAACCATGATAATGTGCGCAAATATGTTTTCTTTAATTTGTGACAGCAAATGATATACTTCGCACATTGTCAAAGCTAAAATTACAATTGAAACACAAGTAAACAGCGAATTGAATAGAAAGAAAATCAGACAAGATCATTTTAAAGGTGGGTAACCTGATTTAAAATCTACCTCATCAAAATGCTGATTTTGGTATCAGATGAAAGCTCATATTTTTCTCATAAACATATTGAAATTTGGCGTTCCAAATCGGTGTATTTCCGAAGAAATCATCAAAAAACTGCCGAATTAGTCTCAACTATGGTATACCATAGTTGAGACTAATTAGGCAGTTTTTTGATGATATCTTGGGAAATACACCGAGTTGGAACTTATTATTAATAAAAACACTGATAGACTTACCTTATTGGAAACTCCCGGAGGAACTCGGCAGGGGCGATTTCCATCACCATTTCACCAAGCTGACACAGGGTCAATTTCTACAAACTTTTACGTCTATTTGGAAACATCATAGCCTGATGGTCCATTTTTTGGACGGTACAATGATTACTCTAGGGTCTGTTGAGTAGAAGCAATGGCCGAGATGGGGTTCGAACCCACAACCTTACGATCATGAGTCCAATGCTCTAACCACTACGCCACACGACCCACCAATATCACACTGTATAAACGTCGGTAATTCCATTAGGAATTAGTCTCATTTACAAAAACATTTACATTTTCTTTTTTGCATGAGTGCTTGAAAGGGATGACATTTTATGTTATACGTAAGTTTTAAAGAATTTGATTTTCCAAATATATCAGGTCACCTTCCTTTAAAAGCTGGCAATACAGATAATGTGATGTGTTGATTGATTTCAGAATAAGCTGAATGAGAGTTTTATCGTAATAACCTCATTATATTATAGGCTATGCAAGTAGGATTTTATACGAAGATAATCAAATATTAAATACGGAAGAATATATCAAGCCCATAATCTTAACAAATGAATCGGAAGGTTAAAATATTTATAGCGTTTCATCTACCAACCATTGAACTGAACAATTGACGTGAAGTTAAGGAGAGTGGGATGGCAGAGGCTGATAGGAGCCGTGTATTTCCAGTTTTGGCCATTTATATAAAAAAACATAACTGCAGTGTACTTCTTAAAGGAGGATTTCGTGATCCTAGCATCCTCTTTTTATGACATTTTGTCAGTAGATATCCACGAAAAAAGCTTATTCCCAAAATTTGAGTTGATTCCGATTTTGCGTTTGCGAGTTATGCATGACTAGTGACTAGTATTATGTGTATAACACTGTTCCACAGGCCACTGTTGTAATTTCGTCCTGGTATACCAGAACAAAATTCAAATTTGACGAAATTTTTGCTAAACGAATTAGTCGGCAAGAAATTTTTGGTACATAAACATTATGTAGCCAGAGGTTTCTAGTGGTATAAAAATCTTTTTTGTTGTTGAAAAAGTGTGGGGGGGGGGGGGAGGTGAGGCTGTGGATCACGAAATGCCCTTTTTATATTGATACATTGATCCAAAACAAAATGAGTCAAGGAAGCCAATAATAGCATTAATATTTACTATGTCTCGCGGTTCTTGAGTTAGGCTAATATAGAGTCAAAACGTTTCATACACACAGGGCGGAAAACCCCCCTTTTGATCTCCCTCCTTGTAGAACCCATACCATTCAATATTAATTGTTATCATACTCCCCTCCGACTCGCCTTAACTGAATACAATAATCGTTTCCATGGATATGTATTTATATATTTTTGTCAACCCCATTTATATTTCTCTAACTATTAAGATTTGACACGTGGTTTTGGTAGTGATATCTCTTTATTCGTCATTATGATCTCAGACTCGTTGGTATAATGGAAAAATTGGGCTATTCCAGTTGAAATCAACACACCCTCTATTGAAGACATGAACTTAATCTCCCACACAGGGGGTGTAGATTTCAAATGGAGTCACCCATTTAGGTAGATCCATTTGAAACTCACACTCCTTGTGTGGAAGATTAAGGTCATGTCTTCCACGGGGGTGAATTGATTTCAGCTGGAACATCCCAATCAAGTTCCTAATAATAAATCTATCAACGTGAGCGGTGACAAGACAAAATGCTTACCCTATTGTATATCATCGCCAGCTTTAATAGTGAAAGGAAAGAAGACATGATGTGAAATGAAATTAACTTAACCATGTAAACTTAGTGTTTATTTCGCCTAAGAATTCACATGTTGAACGTTAGCAGTTTTCAGTTATTGTGATAATATACAGCAATGGAAAAGGTAAGAGGATATTTTGTAATATTATAACCCAGGGCTGTGCAATAATTTATGAACCTGAGGGAGGGTCAAAGGGGGGGGTGAGCAATTTGTGGCCAGCCTAGAGGGGTGAGCAAGCGATTTGTGGCACACATTCATGGGGTGCCTTTTAAATAAAACGCTCTAAAAGGCTTAGAAAAACAGTACAGAAACGCTTTAATATCATGAATATGCTCGCTGCGCCCGCAACATATATCTAGACCATAGGTTTGCAAACCATGGGGGGCGATTTTGGCGGCCGTTCCGAAAAGTAACCCCGGGGCTCATAATTATTGCACAGCCCCAAATATATCTGTCTAATCAATCTGTCAAGCATTCTGGGAAAGAAAGTTCCCAAATTATCATTTTGTTTGGGAGAATATTTGGAGAAACGTGCCGCTTCATGTCAAAGAGGCTAGGCTTTTAACTCTAAACTGCAAGATATTATAAAGGAGTATTTCGTGATCCTAGCATCCTCTTTTTATGACATTTTTCATTGGATATCCACGAAAAGGTTATTCCCAAAGAGGAGATTATGCATGATTATGTGTATTACCTTCCAGACCATGTGTTGTAATTTCGTTCTGGTATACCATAACGTAATTCAAATTTCACGATATTTTTGCTAAAACGAATTAATCTGCAAGTAATTTGTTATACATAAACATTATGTAGCCAGAGGTTTCCAGTGGTATATAAATCTTAACTTTTTTGAGAAAAGTGGGGGATGACGCTGTGGATCACGCAATGTACTATTTATCATAGGCCTACTCTCTAAAAGTCAATCCTCCTCGGAGTGACTCTTTGGGTCAATCGACAAGATTGACATTTCAATCTCCCAAGAGTGAAAATCACATATTTTTCCCCATACGAGTAAAATTTTCACTCTGCAAAGAGTGAAATTTCAATCTTTTTAGAGTGAAATTTTCAATCTTTTCACAGAGTGTTCCCTCAGCACAATCTCTCCCGATTGAAGTTTATTTATGTTTATTAAATTTTATTGAATTTAGATTGAAATTTCACTCTTTGCAGAGTGAAAATTTTACTCGTATGGAGGAAAATATGTGATTTTCACTCTTGGTAGATTGAAATGTCAATCTTTTCGATTGACCTGAAGAGTCACTCCGATGAGGATTGACTTTTTCACTCTTTGGAATTTAGAGAGTACAAACATCCTCTTAGAAAAAATGTTATGTTGGAGACTACACGTCTTTTGTATAACAGCAAAACTATTGATTGAATAATTATGGGTAGAAATAAAGACAGTACAGTCTAAACGCAGGACAACCGATTCTTTTGTTCTGCTTAGTCGTGCTAAAAGTCGATCGATACATGTTAAAATCAGCACAATTCCGAGATGCACCTTTTTGCTATGAAATTTATTTTCTCGGTCAAATATAAAGCAAAATTTTTTTTTTCTTCAGTAATGTCAAATAAAAACATAGTGCTTGGATGAACATTTTTTTAAAATCCTGGTGTTAAAATTAAGCATCAAATTGTGTCTTTTAGTGTGATATTTTTGATTTTTATAGGCCTTTAGTTCGCCCGTGAGCTTTTTACAGAATTCATTTTTAGCGTCTCAAACTAATATAGTTTGCTAAAGAAAGATATTTCCCACCTCTGTAAAGCACATCGTGTGGGTCTATATATTATAGTTTTGTCAGAATTTCCGTTTTGATTCCATAATTTTTGACGGCAGCTGAAATATTTTCAAATCCACGCGTGAAATCTTCGGCTAATACTAGCATTGTGGATCGATATCTCTGGGTGCCCGGCCTGGATAGAGTGTTGCCAGAACTTCAATATAGCAAAGAAATTACCTGGTGTTTCAATTGTCATGAAGGTGACTGGGTATAGTGCCTTTAGTTAGTGTTTGTTTGAAATTGCTTAAACCCACCGAAAGTCATAATGAAGCAGCCAAAACAATACAAGGTTAAACATGGAAGTTTATAACAACCTATTATAATGACCTAAAGGAAAAATCATTTATGGCAACAATGAGCCTTGCATTGTAAGTCATGGTTAAAATGTGTTGAGTACCCACCCCACCCCCATAGGCCTACATAATATTACATACCGGTACCTTATAATATTTATATAGCACGGCTATAGCTATACATTTATAAAGTAGGTCCTATAGCGCTAAATTATGACCAATAGGCCTACACAAACCCGAACGCAAGTCTGAAGGGTGTAATGAAAATGCCAACCCGCGATGCCCGATGGGGGGGTCATTCAAAATTCACCTGGAGATAGGAGGGACAGAAAATTAAAATCCCCTCTAATAACACGCGAATTTTTCTAGGTTTGGACAGTGGATTTTCCCATGGACCTCATCCTAGGTAAATAAACAAACAAACAAACAGACAAAATGGTTTTCATAATCATGGAATCCATAGCCCCTATAAATTGAAATTGCAGGCTATCACGGGAGCAAATTTCCAAAATTCACCTCATTTAGGGGCCGTCCATAATTGTCGCCATTTTCACTTACGTACAAAGCGTACGTAACTTTTTACCCCCCTCCCTCCCTCGTACGTAAGTGAAAATGGCGAAATTTATGGACGACCCCTTACCAGAATTGGGGATTTGGGCTACCAAATCGCTGGTCAGGCAATCCTGGTTTTCAATGGAAAAGGGACCTGGTTGACAACAATTGAAATATCGATTAATTCAGCTGGTTGCTCTCGAGATAAAGTACTGATTTTGACATTTTCGGAGGATGAAGGGAAAAAGGGTAAAATAAAAACGGAAAATCTGACAAAACTATAATATATAGACCCACACGATGTGAAATATATCTTTCTTTAGCAAACTATATTAGTTTGAGACGCTAAAAAATGAATTCTGTAAAAAGCTCACGGGCGAACTAAAGGCCTAAAAAAATCAAAAATATCACACTAAAAGACACAATTTGATGCTTAATTTTAACACCAGGATTTAAAAAAAAGTTCATCCAAGCACTATGTTTTTATTTGACATTACTGAAGAAAAAAAAAATTTTGCTTTATATTTGACCGAGAAAATAAATTTCATAGCAAAAAGGTGCATCTCGGAATTGTGCTGATTTTAACATGTATCGATCGACTTTTAGCGCGACTAAGCAGAACAAAAGAATCGGTTGTCCTGCGTTTAGACTGAGTAGTGCTACAAAAATTCAACTGTTTGTCTTCCGTAGTTGGCCTGAAAACAAAAATTCGTAAATTAATTTGTTTTCATTTATTTTTTAGATTCGGGATACTTTCCTCTTTGCCGTCCTCATTTAATCCCTGAAAATTTTTCCTGATAGTATGGCATTGGTAGGGAAAAGTGTGAATTGTTTCCTGTGATGGACCTGCCTAATAATAATAATTGCCATTATCAGTCTGTAGGACAACGGCACGCCGTTTTAATACAGTAAAATACATGTTGCATTCAAAGCCTACGTATACTTTACTGTTACTGTCACTAATATAATTATATACATTTTTTCATAACCAGTATTACCAGTATTTTGATGTAATAAAATAATATCAGTATAATTTCGAGTTCAACTGAATGCGTTCATAATGATCAAATAACATATTTTTATTTATCAAAAATCGACTATGGCATACTTTCATGCTGGTTATGTCATGTTTGTGTAGGTACATAATCTATCAAAGTATACACTTTGTATGTGTTCATCTACATTATTTTAATTTATATTATTTCTAATTTATTTCAGAACATCAAACGATTCGTCATTATACTATCTTGTTTTATTTTGTACCTAGTTTTAATGCTATCTTCGATAACACCGTCTCTGAATTTGTAAGTATTAGCCTATATATTACACTCGTGCACAAGTAAATAATATGAAAGAAAAACTAGGCCTATTATATATGTATGTCCCGAAAATGGAAACATTGCAATTTTTAATTCCTTTTATTCAACTGCTTTAACCTGTTTGCTAATAACTCAAGAACGGTATGTCGTAGGTTGTTCAAACTATACTTTTTCTGAATCCTAGAGATAGGAGGAATACTCTGGTGTTACTAAATTATGTATTATTCTTTAATAAAATTACAATTTTAATCAAATTAATTACAATTTTACATAATTTGGTAAATATTACATAGTTTTGAGGTAAAATTTACTTAATTATTATGAGGTATTATGAAGTAAAAACTTCTGTGTGTGTAGAACTTCAAAAATTAGGCGGTCATTAAATTCCAGAAGGGTGCCAACTAGGCCCGTTTACATCTCCACTATTTATCATGTTTATTAGGGCCGCGCGCTACAGACTCCGAGTATTCCACGTAGAATATTTGATGTAACATATGCAAATGAAAAAGAAAGAAGAAAGAAAAAAGAAAAAAGAAAAAAGAAAGAAAGAAAGAAAGAAAGAAAGAAAGAAAAAAGAAAGAAAGAAAGAAAAGAAAGAAAGAAAGAAGAAGAAAGGACGCTAAACAGCGTCAAAAAGTTTCCACAAATGACCCAAATACTCACAAAATTCCTGAAATAGGCTCTTATCTAATTAATTTTATAACAAATTTGTATCAAAAACAAATTTTCATAGAATATCAGAATACTCATAATCTCAATTTGACCAGGGCAACTGCTACCACTCTCAACATTCACCATTAATGCTCTCACGTCGTCTGGTAGGTTACTTTCTTTAGTGATGGCATGTGGACTCTGAATCCACCTTGCATATTCAAATGCTATTTTTGTTTAATTAGACTGACATAGTGCAGTTATGTCCACGGCAAATTCACCGTGACC
The DNA here is from genome assembly GCF_039555335.1 of Amphiura filiformis. Classification (NCBI taxonomy): domain Eukaryota; kingdom Metazoa; phylum Echinodermata; class Ophiuroidea; order Amphilepidida; family Amphiuridae; genus Amphiura; species Amphiura filiformis. The sequence goes on along the minus strand of NC_092644.1, from coordinate 48,382,308 downwards.
TTTCCAGCCATAAACCCGCTTAGTGAAGATTAAATCGAGATATGCAGTACTAAACCATTATAGTAATCGATTGCCCAATGCAAATTTATTACCACGTGATAATATTTATAATCCAATGAGGGATCGAATTGTCCGCTACGGTCGACTAATCCAATCGATAATGATGTATTAACACAATGACATGTACGGGCGGAGCTTCACTGACCGAGTTTTGGGGTATTTTTTCAATGGTTTGCTGTCATTTACTCATCAAGGCGGTCCCCCGTTATTATAAGGACTATGCTAATGATTTAAAGATTGACATGTAGAGAATAAACCATACTTGATTGACAGAAAGTACTAAATTTGTACCTATTACGGTTTCGTGACACCTCTCTTCCAAATGCGACCAAGCCAGGGCGGCCCGGTGAAGCAAAATGTGCATTGGAATAACACGGGAGTTTGGATATAGATGGTAGGATTTCTTTCTCATACAAATGTATGGTCCCCCGTTATTAAAGCTTGTACCGGGTTGAAAATTCAGATATTTAGAAAAGAATAAGTAATTGAAACATATGATAGAGCAAGTACTAAAATCATAGCTTTTGATATGACGCTAACTAGTTCATCTCCTATATCTACAACACAGCGCTACCAGTAGGGGTCAATTGCCTATTGTGAGTGCCCCTGTGTTGTGTGCATACATGTAGGCAACAATAACTGCATGATGAATATATTGCAAGATCTTGAGATCATTTAAATTGATATATCCACAGAATTAGAGTTTTAATTATGTGGTTATATCACAGTTTAAAACAGCTTCTGCAGTCCTCGCTATCTACTGAAGATAGCACAATTTGTCAACTTAGTAACCAAGTATAAGAAATAATAATTAATACACCCAATAAAACCTGTTGTTCTTTGTAGAAATGAGTTGTATTTATTTTATTTGGTTTATTTGTTAATAGTATTTATTTATTTGTTTGTTTATTTGTTATTAAAAAGCATTTGCGCTTCAGAATTAATGCTTTAACTTTCAATATGTCAATATTTATCAAAAGTGTACAGTTAGTCCAAAATGAAATTCTCTGTCTGGTGGCTATAAATAGCATCTATTAGTAATACTATTTGATGTGTCACAATGAGCTACATAGTGTGGTGTGCTAAGTATACAGACACGCTGTAATACTCCCCGGTAAATGGAAAGTTAACGCTATTATAGTGCAATATTCCATTACAATAGTTGAATACTATACAATTCCATCACAACGCATAATTATCAATTTCTCATATCCAGATTTCATGATGCTTTCTCTAAGCTCGGTAGTAATAGATTTTTTTATATCACAAAATTCCATTGTCATGCTTAAGTAGAAACGTATACAGTAAAGGTTAAGTGTATTTGAAAATAAACTTCGTAAATTTAGTATTTTATTTGTTTCCATCAGCATGATCAGCTGTTCATTGCAATTTGTTGCAATCATGTCATGCCTGTGTAGCTCTAAAACGCTGTTTATTATGTTTTTATCTTTCATTTAAAGATATTCTACCAAAGCTGAAATGGAGAATCTAGTCCGTACGCGTCATCCGCCTGTGCCTTCGCCCACATTACAGGCAGCATCAAGACAAGATACCAATTGTAGCGAACCTCAAAACCAGATAGTGCTAATAAAAACCCACAAAACAGCTAGCACGTCTTTACAACTAGTGCTACAACTTTACGGTTATTATCGGAACCTGTCTTTCCTATTTAATGAAAAGGATCCTCATGGTGGACATTTACGAAATATAAAACTAGACGAAACGAGTCAACGATTCTTTCTACCGCCAATTTCTATTAGAAAGGGAGATTTTGAAAACTACAGAAATTATGATATCTCTACTTTACACATGAAATACAACCGTCCAGTACTTAATCGTTTTATGGGTAAAAATACTAAATATATCACAATAGTAAGAAATCCTGTTCTACAGTTCCAATCTGCTTTTGTGTTTTTTGGATATGCGGATAATATTGAAGGGAAAACAACAGAATTAAAGATAACGCAATGGCTAGATGATCCTGAAAAATATGATAAGTTTTTAAACAACAATCAAATATCGGATTTAGGTATGGATTTCAATCATTTTCACAATTCCGTCAAAGTAGACATCTATATTGAGAAACTTTCACGTGAAATTGATCTGGTGCTGATAGCTGAATATTTTGATGAATCACTTTTGTTATTACGTAAATTAATGTGTTGGAGTTACGAGGATATCCTTTATTTAAGACAAAATACACGAGCAAGCAGAACAACACTTTCAGATGGTGTTCAAGACAAAATACGCCACTGGAATGCCCAAGATGGACGTTTATATGCGTACTTCAATCGGACTCTCTGGCGTAAAATTGCTGACTACGGCCCAGATTTTCAAACGGATTTAGAACATTTTCGAAGAAATTTACAACGTGTTTCAGATCTTTGTGTTTCAAATGTCAGTTTACAAAGAGGCCCTATGTCTAAACACAATTCCCGCGTTTCATACGATTTGACCTCCAACGCAAGTGACTACTGCGTTCTTTTGGTAAATAGAAATAAGGATGTGTTTCAAAGACTGTGGAACAGACAAGAAAAGTCTGGGCTAGGCTTGCTTTCTAACTTATTTTTCACTTTAAAAATATTTCCGTTACAAGTACTATATCTGTTTGGATTTTAAGAAATGTGTTGTCATGATGAGTTGCGCACTCAAGTGGCCAAATTTTGGTTTGCGGTGCATGGTTGCAACGACTAGCATACTTTGTCCCGATTTTACTAGAAAATGTCAATTTCGGAATATTCTAACCAAAAATGAAGGTGACGTTTGCTATTTGAAGGGCAAGTGTGCGAAATTTAAGTAAACACAATTATGTAATTTTATCATATTTTGGCCCAAAACATGGTGCTTATGCACAGTGGTAAATGGTAAATCCGACCCTCTCTATTTGTGTGTGTTTCAATTTGCTTTTGTATTATTTGGATATGCGAATAAAATTGAAGGAAAAAACAACAGAATTAAAGATAATGGCTGTAGTTTAGCAAGCTTTCAAGCAACAACCAAAAATAAATTAAGGTATGGATTCAAATAATTTTCACAATTCTGTCAAATTAAGTATTGTGATATTCCTCCTAATGTAACCAATCAAAATTGCTTGAAGTCCAAATTAAAAAAAATAAAAAAGCGTTGCACGTGCGCCTCCCTCCTCACTTTCTTGGATCAATCTATATTATTTTGTTTTTCAATTTTCATATTAAATTTTAAGTTTTTAATAATTTAGTAAACTGTTATTGATAAACAAGTTTATTTGTCAGCATGAATCACTTGCAATTAAGTGTTTTGTCATGAAATGGGTATAAAAAAGGGGGCTCACTGGAACTAGTATACATGCAGTTTTCCTGGCAGATACTGAAAAATGCTAGCAATGCCAATATTATTACGTGAAAACCGCTGTATGTCAACAAAAATACCACTTTTTCAAAAGGGCGTGAAACGAATTTTTAATTGTATGTGGCCTTATAGGCGCTAGGCCAATATTTCAGTCGATATGCAGTGCCCATGGAATTAAATAAGAAATGTAGTCTACTGTCTATTTCTATTTTAAATTTTTGTGTGTTGAGTGTGTAAAATATTTTGGAAAATGAAGTATAGTGTAATTTTTGTAACATTTCCTGCCGCACAGAAATACAAGCAATTTTTAAACCATGCAATAAGCAAATGAAACACATTATTACTGATTATGGAAAGGTTTGCCTACAAAACGATTCTCTTTTAAACGCATTTATTTACAGTTTCCACCTCGATACACTACAGTAAGCCAAAAAATTAAGGTACCCGAATTACTTTCACCAGTGTAGGCCTGTATCTATTCCTAACCCGGGGGTCACTCCCATTGTGACCTGTACTCCTTCCGCGATAATCAACTATTGAAGAGCACCCTATATAAACAAGGATTTAACCCTGGGCTGAAATGATACCCTAAACAGGTACTTGTACCGGTAACACGCGCCTGTTTTCACACCATAAACAGGGATTTTTACCCCATGATGCAGTCATGTCTACAGTAGAATTCGCCACGACCTTTGCAGGACTTAAACCCATTAAAAGCTATTAAACCAAGTTAACACTCATTGAAAACAGCTCAACTATGTTACATCAGATCTTCTCTGGTTAAATCCACACTACACACGTTTCTGTTTTACCTGCGCGGTATTCCAATGAGCTGGTATTATAGTTTCAGTTGAGTAACCATGGTAACCGTTAATAAAGCAAACGCAAGGTAACAATAGTGTGCGGGCCTTTGTATACGAAATGAGACAATAGTGTGCATATTGTTAATCAGCATTCTTGAAAATGAGAAACATAATGGTTGAACACCGTAACACGGTTTGGAAATAAATTTCTTCATATTTTTTGGTGTTATCTGTCGTTTACATATCCTTCCTAAAACACCAAAGTGCGAATACTTCCAAACACCTAAATTAGCTAAAAATTTAGGACATGTTACAAAACTATATTTTCTAGAATTTCAGAAGAGTACTTTAAATATTGGCCGTTTATTTTTCACACAGTGACGTTAAATAGGCAATGTCCTATTACCTATAACATACACTAAAACACCAAAGTGCGAATATTTCCAAACATCTAAATTACCCAGCAAACACAAAACGTTTTCGACATCATTCGCAAAAGGTTACAAAAGGTTGTCAGAAAACGTTTAAATGTCGGGTTATAAAAAGGGTACATTAATGGTAGAAAACGTTTTCATAACATTAAATAACATTAGTTGGTAATTTACTGCACAGCAAACACAAATGTTTTACAGAAAACATTTAAATGTCGGGTTATATAAAGGATATAAAAACGTTTTATTAACATTCCCAAAACATTTTTGAAAACTTGGTACAAATCATTCCAAACCATTACTCGTTGATGGTCGATAAACGTCCCAATAAATCGGACTTAGTCACCGGTCAGTTCTACAGCATAGATATCCATGGCTAACGATGGTTAACTGTGGAAACATGTTAAAGGACATCAAGAAAATTTTCTAAGTTATTTATTTTGAGCTCTTTCGAGACGAGTAATGGATATATTATGTAGATTTAGGTTTTGTCTGTGACTGCTAATGTGAGGCCGTCGTAGGTCGTACGGGGCTCAAACTCGGTGGGTGGGTGTAGTTCTGTCCCAGAGGATGATTTAAGGAAGCCCCATCATGCACTGTAAATGTGTTATCACTAGAGTTTCGACTGCCACTTTACTTTTCAAATCCCATTGAACTCTGTGCAAAAGATGTTGTTTTAGAATTGCCCGTGTGTCGTCATTATTTGGTCGATTTCAGATCTAAAGTGATGTATGCATGAATGATAATTCACACCTTCTGTAGATAACATAAAATGTGAAATCGACCAACTTATTGAAGGTGTGTTTATTGTAAATATATCTGTCCAAATTCAAATTTAACCATGCACGTGTGTATGCAGTGGGCGGGCAGTGGTGTCATGTTTACGCACACAGCTGTGCTAACCGCAAGACTTGCTGGGAAGTGCTTAAATCATCCTCTGGTTCTGTCCTGGCAAGAAGAAGTTTATGTTCGTTAAGTCATCCGACCCCGGGCCCCCTCCAAGGGGTCATTTGAGGTCAAATGACTAAAAACTGTCATATGGGCATGAAACTAGGTCGCACGGGGCTCAAACTCGGTGGGTGGGTGTAGTTCTGTCCTGTCAAGAAGATGTTTATGTTCGTTTTAAAGTCATCTGACACCGGGGTCCGCTCCCAGGGGTCATCTGAGGTCAAATTACTAAAAAGTGTCGTATGGGCATGAAACTTGGTAGGTACAGTCAACATTTAAAACAACATTTTTGAAGGTCATTTTGGGGTCATAAATAAATAAATAAATGAAAAATAATTAAAATCATAATAACCATTGCTGGCAGGCGGATTCGAACCAACGATATTGACATTACAAGTCTGATGCTCTTACACTGAGCTATGCCATCATCTAGTAATGAGGGTCAAGTTTTTAGCGTATACAGTGTTTGTCTGTGAAAATGCCGCCTTGTGAAATAAATAAATATAAAGTCTCAATTTTTAATTTAAATTTATTTGATAATTTTCTAACCTATATTTTCTTTAGAGCAGGGACAAATATTTCCCCTTTTATCCAATTTGGCCGCTAAATAAGAATCTACTTCTTTTATTACTGATTTAATTCCGCGATTTGTTCCATTCAGCAATATCAAAGATTAATGTCAAGCATCTCACGACAGATATTTAGTTGGCTTAGTGGTTTTGCACAGTGCTTTTTAACCGGGAGGTACCGAGATCGATTCCCACCTCTGCCTGCAATTTTTTTCAAGACTGGGAAATAATAACCTGACATTCGCCGCTGACATTCGTACTGCAGAAGCGGAGTTGTAACTTGTTAAACTTTGCTCCTTCCGTAAAAGGGTACATTATTTTGGCACTACATTATTTCTTTTTTCCACATTGCTGGTAGGCCCCTATTAAATATCAAATGGTCATAATTGGCGGTCACTTCAAATCATCGCCAACTGAACGAGGTTCAGGAATGTACTCTCATTGTTAATTGTTGGTTAATCCACCACTTGAACAGGACTTAACCAAAGCAAACAAAGACTTAAGCTTTTTTACGAATGCTATACATAAGTATAAGGTTATTATCCTCTTCAACTAGGATTAAAGATTGGTGCTTGACTGGAATTACGTGCTAGTGTCATTGGTTATTGTTAAAAGGCAATAAGGTGTGTAATTGCAATATTTCCTCTGAATAGGAAAGACTCTCTACATCGAACCATGGATGCTGGTGGCTCGAATTAAGCCCGATCCTGACTCCACTTCGCAGCGGTATGCGATGCTGCGATGCTTTTCAAACATCTCAGCATCCCGCGATGAAATTAAAATGTACAGGTGGAGTCAGTATCGGGCTTTAGGAATAAAAACTCAATTCGAAATGATGCGCTTGAGAATTCAACAATATAAATAATGGTAGCTCTATTATAATACACATTAATGATAAAATTCCAAAATATAATACGTTTTCTGTCTTTGCTTGTCACGTGGTAGCGATTATATTTTTAAATAAGTTTCAAATTAAATAACAACAAGACAAGTGGTCGAGTGGTCTAAGGCGCTAGGCTCATAGAGTACTAAGCGTTGCGCCGTGAGTTCGAACCCCGCCTCTGCCAAACTTTAAAAGAAGTAAATTAAAATTTGACTTTTTTAATTTCATATTTGGGAAATGTGACTGGGAGAATTTATGTATGGTGTGGAGTGGTGTGATAGGGCATGTACTTTAAAGACTTTAAGTCTTTATTGGGCGTTTTATCGGCAGTCAACGAGTAATGCAGAATGTTATTTTGGGGTTGAAAAAATATTTTGCAAAAAATGTTTGCCCAAAATATTTACAATAACGTTTTTAAAATGTTCACGACCTTTATATAACCCGACATTTAAATGTTATTAAAACGTTTTGTAAAAAAAATATTTTAACATAATGTTATTTAAGGGAAGGGGTATGAACGTTTGGACAGTATTAATTGTGGGACATTAGAGCACATCAGACATATCGAATTGCATTCTGAATACGAAGAATGGCCTTCTGATATAAGTAAACTTTAAAAACCTGATGATTTCTACCTAAAGTGTATGTAGGTGGGATGAAAATCCGACGATCAATTGAAAATTTTGACCTTTCGTATTGAAGATATGGATTTTTTTTCCCAAAACACAAAAAAATTAGGTGTTTTTGGGAAAAAATCCATATCTTCAATATGAAAGGTCAAAATTTTCAATTGATCGTCGGCTTTTCCTCCCAGCTACATACACTTAAGACTATATCATTAAATTTATAAAATTTACTTCGAGGACTGTTATATCTCCAAAATGTGAAAAATATCAAATTTTAATAATTTGTCATAAAATTTGTATTATATCGTGAATTTCATAAAATGAAAATTATTTGATATCAGAAAGACATTCTTCGTATTCAGAATTCAATTCGATAGGTCTGATGTGCTCTCATGTCCCACAAAAAATGCTGTCGAAATGCTCAAAACGCTCATTCCAGTTCCCTTACGTGTTGACAAAATATTTGGCCAAAAATGTTTGCAAAAATAGTTTACAATGACATTTCGAAAACATTTTAAAAATATTGTTGTAGTGTGTTTTCATAAAAAACGTTTTAAACGATTTCATAACCTTTATATAACCCGACATTTCAATGTTATTAAAACGTTTTTACCTAAACCAAAACCCAAAATATAACTTATTTAAAACGTTTTAAAAACATTTTTGTGTTTGCTGGATAGCTAAAAATTTAGGACATGTTACAAAACTATATTTTCTAGAATTTCAGAAGAGTACTTAAAATATTGGCCGGTTATTTTTCACAAAGTGACGTTAACTAGGCAATGGCCTATACTTCTAACATACACTATTTGTAGGGGGCACACCACCATTACGCTTCACATTGAAACACGTGCAAAAAAGCCTTTCGGAAATCTCTTCTAATTATTTCCCTGCAATAGATATAGAGCAATGAAACTGGGCATGGTTGTGGGGTGATCCTTAAGCTTTAATACATTTTCTTTTGCACATAGATCGCCAATGTAAATTTTTTGCAAATTGGACATTTTTACCCCATCCCGTGATTTCAAAGCTGTTGAAAGCTCAATGTTTGGGATTTTACATCGATATATGATATCCACGATTAGTCCGCCAGAACACATTTAATATCATTTTTTCTGCACGTAATTTCATCAAACCCGTTTCAGCTTTAGAATGTCATCAAACAAACGTATCTCAGACACATATTTGCAGGGAAAAAGTAACAAAAAGCTCAATTTCTACGTTTTGCGGGTTACACTTTTGGCCGCGGAATCTTATGGTGGTGTGCTCCGTTGTAGAGGTCACGCGTCAATGGTGAGAGCACTGTGTACCGTATTGTGTATAGGAAAACGGACAGTAACTGCAGTATGCTTTGTCATACCGTAAATTTCGTTTCCGCGTA